>NC_088415.1:84687250-84899750 GCF_034236695.1 Oncorhynchus nerka
AATGCAGCTGACAGACTGGACTGGAGTTTGATGGAGGCAGACATTGGCAGGCCTCAATGCAGCTGACAGACTGGACTGGAGTTTGATGGAGGCAGACATTGGCAGGCCTCAATGCAGCTGACAGACTGGACTGGAGTTTGATGGAGGCAGACATTGGCAGGCCTCAATGCAGCTGACAGGACTGGACTGGAGTTTGATGGAGGCAGACATTGGCAGGCCTCAATGCAGCTGACAGACTGGACTGGAGTTTGATGGAGGCAGACATTGGCAGGCCTCAATGCAGCTGACAGGACTGGACTGGAGTTTGATGGAGGCAGACATTGGCAGGCCTCAATGCAGCTGACAGGACTGGACTGGAGTTTTCTAGCAGACAGACAGTAGCTGGACGTTGAAGATGGTTGACAGAGACTGGACTAAACTTCGAAGAAGGCAGACATTGGCTGGGTTCTGACGGTGGCTAACAGAGGCTGGACTGGAGTCAAATAAATGTTGTCCTGTCTATCTTGTCCAACCTTTTCTGGTAAGCATGGCAAACAGCCACATCTCTTCTGTGTCATTGATGTTCTGAGCCATATTATCAGTCTTCTCAGGGCACTGAAGCTTCTTTCAAACTCAGCAGGAACAAGTAGAAGTCTCACCCAGGTTTCTACTTGCTTGAAGATACTTCTCACCTCTGGTACCATGTTCTTAATGATATCGACCAAATACAGCAGGTGCTGTTTGTGTAGCTAGACTCCAGCATGTCTAGCTGCACGTGCAACGCCCTGGGCTCCAACTCTGGGAACTAGTTGAAAACAAGAAATAAACACCTTCTACAACTGTTTGAGTGTGTGGAGCTCCACCCCCCTGTAGTATCTAAGATGTTGAACTACTGCATTCTGTAGTATCATGGACATGACTGTTTATTTTCACTTTAGAGGACAAGTCATCACAATCACTCACTCACCTGTAGATCAACACTGCTGCTGCTCATGCCTGCACTGACTTCACTCTCCTCACTGTCACTTTTATTTTTTGAACCTTTATTTAACTAGGCAACTCAGTTAAGAACAAATCATTATTTACAATGACGGCCTACCAAAAGGCAAAGGCCTCCTAGGGTGTCAAGGTGTGCGTAACTGGTGGCATGGAAGTCAAACGCAGGAGAGCAGAATTTGGTAAATAGCCGGAGCCATTTAATGTACATAACTACCGGCATACAAAAGTAACAAAACACATGGGCACAAAAACCTGCATTGCACCAGTCACATAAAGCACACGGACTACAATAAACAATACCCGACAAGGACATGGGGGAAACAGAGGGAACATATACAACAGGGAATTGAAACCAGGTGAGTGCGACAACCAGACAAAACAAATGGAACATGAAAAATAGATTGATGATGGCTAGAAGACCGGTGACGTCAACCGCCGAACACCGCCCGAACAAGGAGAGGAACCGACTTTGGCAGAAGTCGTGACATAGGGGGACGGGGGCTGGGTTTAAAAATAAAGGCAACAATATAGCATGGCAGCAACACATGACAACACAGCACGGTAGCAACACCACATAACAACAACATGGTAGCAACACAACATGGCAGCAGCACAAAACATGGTACAAACATTATTGGGCACCGACAACAGCACAAAGGGCAAGAAGGTAGAGACAACAAGAAATCACGTCAAACAGCCACAACTGTCAGTAAGAATGTCCAGTCTTTGAATGAAGAGGTGGAGATAAAACTGTCCAATTTGAATGTTTTTTTGCAGCTCGTTCCAGTCGCTAGCTGCAGTGAACTGAAATGAGAAAGACCCAGGAATGTATGTGCTTTGGGGAACTTTAACAGCATGTGACTAGCAGAACGGTATTGTATGTGGAGGATGAGGGCTGCAGTAGATAACTCAGATAGGGGGGAGTGAGGCCTAAGATAGTTTTATAAACAGGCATCAACCACTGGGTCTTGCGACGGGTATACAGAGATGACCAGTTTACAGAGGAGTATAGAGTGCAGTGATGAGTCCTATAAGGAGCATTGGTGGGAAATTTGATAGCCGAATGGTAAAGAACATCTAGCCGCTCGAGCGCACCCTTACCTACCAATCCATAAATTAAGTCTCCGTAATCTAAAATAGGTAGGATGGTCATCTGAATTTTTCCTCATGTTCCATCCAGTTTGTTTTATTTTTTATAATATATTACACTGGATCTTTCTTGAATAAGTTCCTCCATTTCTTTTAGTTTTTCCTCTAACTTATTCTGTGCCTTTATGGTACAGTTTTTATTGCTATCTAACTGTACTGTTAGTCCTTCCATTTCCTTTGTTAATATGGACTCTTTTGATCTAAATTGATTCTGTCTCTGTTTTAGTTTGGTCAGGGCGTGAGTTGGGGTGGGCATTCTATCTTTTGTGTTCTATGCAGCTGGTAATCGTTGTCTCTGATTGAGAACCATACTTAGGCAGCCTGTTTTTCCCACTTGAGTTGTGTGTGGTTGTTTTCTGTTTTTCTACCAGACAGGACTATTTCGGTTGTTCTTTTGTTTACTTTGTTCAGTTATCGAATAAATCTAACATGGACACTTACCACGCTGCATCTTGGTCCTCTTCTTCCAACAGCCGTTACATGGGTACTGAATTGCAAGGCCTCTAAAGGCACATTTAAAAGTGTCCCATACAATAAGAGGATCTGCTGTACCTATGATATGTCTGAAAAAAGGCAGTTATAAATGATTCTGTCCTAGTTCTAAACAAGTCATCCAGTAGGCTTTGATTAGATTTCCAATATCCTCGCCAAAGTGGAAATTCTGTAAGAGTAATATATATGCCAATTATGTGATGATCCGACAACATTATGTCCTTTATCAACACTTTTTAAAGTTTTGGTGCCAGAGAGAATGACATTAGAAGGTAATCAAGACAACTAGCTTGATTAAGCCTCTGCCATGTATATCTCACTAGGTCAAGGTATTTAAGCCTCCATATATCTTTTCATTCCAATAGATCCATGACATTCTTGATTTCCTTAAGTGCCTGAGGGTGATAGTTTGTAGTGTGATTTCCTTTACGGTCCATAGAGGTATTTAAAATCATATTAAAATCTCCCACCAAAATAATAGAGTCTAGTGTTGCTTGTAGAGTTGATAAATTCTTATATATATTTTCAAAGAAGCTTGGATCATCATTATTTTGACAATATAGGTTAATATGCCATATCTGTTTATTGTCTAATAATATATTTAAAATAATCCATCTACCTTGAGGATCTGTTTGGACAATTTGCACATTTGGATCAAAATTACTATGAATTAAAACCATCACCCCTTTTGAATTTCTTTGCCCCCTGGGAGAAATATATTTCACCCCCCAAAACTTCATCTAAAATTGTTGAATGAGTTTCCTGTAAACAAAATATATTATATTCCTTCTCTTTTAGCCAGGTAAATACTGATCGTTTTTTCTTATTATCTGCTAAGCCATTACAATTGTAACTGTCTATACTTATTTCACCACTTACCATAATGAGACACAACTTTCAATTCAATTTATCAAAATATATGTTTATAAACGTACAATTAAAAAGTAACATGATGATTGAGTGTCTATATAGCTGTACCATGATATTTGCATTGCTACTAAGTAAACCTCCAATTGGTCCCCACTATTCTACCCGCTAAAAGCCCTCCTCATCCCGAGTTGTGTTGTCATCCGAATGCTCGGCAGACCACCCCGACCCCCCGGATCCCATAGCCCCGGAGAGAGAGGGACCCCTCCTTTGAAAAGAGCACACAGTGCCACCCACAGAACAGAAGCAGAACAACCGCCAAATGCATTTCCATCGCCCTCACCTCCATTTGTATTATATATAGCCATCAAAAAATATATATTTAAAAAATCCTGTTTATCTTATTTTCCATAATTAGCTATTAATATTTGTATTAATGTAGGCAATTTATGCAAAGGATTTTTACCTCTCACCAGTCTCGCCATTACCAAAATTACATTATGGCAAGCAATTATTATATTAGTAAACAATTATTGTGAATCATCCTATATTGTCCCTAACATCTTTTACTCCTTCGCAACAGTTGTGGGATACACACACACACACCCACACACACACCCACACATACACACTCAACCCTTTCTCCCACAATAAACATAGACTCAGATTCTCAACAGTTGCACCATCCCAGAGCCCAACTCAAGAAATGTCTTGATTTACGAATGCATATACAGTTGTATGAGAAGGCCTGCAAAACTGTGCATAAAAATTGGCAGAAATGGGGAGATTTGATTAACCAGCACTGCCACTGCCTGGGTGGGGACACCCCACCGGAATCCCCACCGGCTAGGTACAAGGTTGTCAAGGTTCTCATTAGCAGCTTTGAGAATTTCTTTGTATATTATGCTTTCCCTTCAGGGGGCTTCAGGACCAAACCTGCCAAAGCAGGCTCAGAATCTTGAGGGGGCAGTGCTGCTCTAGAAACTCTCTGACTGCATTTTGGCTTCATACAGGCCACTTACAGCAGGCCCATAAAAACAGATAGGGACTTCTCCTTAGTATCTGGGTCGTACAGGTGGGTTTCTAGGGTATAACGTTGTGGACCGTTCCATCAATATAGGACCATAAATAAATAAATTAGATGTATAATTTATTTTTAAAAATGTAGTTCCCCATGATAGGACAATACATAAATAAGATGTATAATTCATTATAAAATGTATACCCCTCATCTGCACAACATTGAAAGCTCTCTCACAACCCCTGCTCACAGAAATACATTGGTTCTGGCATATGCAACCATTTCCTTTCTCACTCAATGCCACACTTTCCCAAACACCAAAAAACTCACACCACACCATCCATCCCCTGCTCGCCTAGCGTAGTAGTGACTACCGAACGGCACCCTGACTCACCCAGTGTAGTAGTGACTACCGAACGGCACCCTGACTCACCCAGCATAGTAGTGACTACCGAATGGCACCCTGACTCACCTAGCGTAGTAGTGACTACCGAATGGCACCCTGACTCACCTAGTGTAGTAGTGACTACCGAACGGCACCCTGACTCACCTAGCGTAGTAGTGACTACCGAACGGCACCCTGACTCACCTAGTGTAGTAGTGACTACCGAACGGCACCCTGACTCACCTAGCGTAGTAGTGACTACCGGACAGCACCCTGACTCACCTAGTGTAGTAGTGACTACCGGACAGCACCCTGACTCACCTAGTGTAGTAGTGACTACCGGACAGCACCCTGACTCACCTAGCGTAGTAGTGACTACCGAACGACACCCTGACTCACCTAGCGTAGTAGTGACTACCGAACGGCACCCTGACTCGCCTATTGCTGCTCTTTTGACCCTATGATCACTCGGCTACACAGCTGATGCCCCCTGGACTGTTTCAATAACACAGTACCTCATTTTGTTTACCTGTCGGCCCCAGCCTCGAACTCAGGTCCTGTATGCACCTAACTGACCCGCTCTGCCCATTCATTGCCATTTACCCATTGTTGACTTAGCTCTTCTGATCAACACCTGTGATTTCTTTATGCCTCTCTCTAATGTCAATATGCCTTGTCTACTGCTGTCTTGGCTAGTTCTTGTCGTTTTATTTCACTGTAGAGCCCTCAGTCCCGCTCAAAATGCCTTAGATAGCTCTTTTGTCTCACCCCACACACAGGCAGAGACCTCACCTGGCTTAACTGGTGCCTCCAGAAACTAAACCTCTCTCATCATCACTCAACGCCTAGGCTTGCTACCACTGTACTCACATCCTACCATACCATTATCTGTACATTATGCCCTGATTCTATTCTACCATGCCCAGAAATCTGCTCCTTTTATTCTCTGTCCCCAGTGCACTAGACGACCAGTTCTTATAGCCTTTAGCCGTACCCTTATCCTACTCGTCCTCTGTTCCTCTGATGATGTAGAGATTAACCCAGGCCCTGTAGCCCCCAGTTCCACTCCTATTCCTCAGGAGCTATCATTTGTCGACTTCTGTAACTGTAAAAGCCTTGGTTTCATGCATGTTAACATCAGAAGCCTCCTCCCATTCACTGCTTAAGCACACTCTGCCAACACTGATGTCCTAGCCGTGTCTGAATTCTGGTTAAGGATGGCCACCAAAATTCTGAAATTTCCATCCCCAACTACAACATTTTCTGCCAAGATATAGAACTGCCAAAGGGGTTGGAGTTGCAATCTACTTTCCAGAAATAAGTCTCTCACTGTTGCCGCTTGTTATAGACCCCCCTCAGCCCCCAGCCGTGCCCTGGACACCATATGTGAATTCATTGCCCCTCATTTATCTTCAGAGTTTGTACTGTTGGGTGACCTAAACTGGGATATGCTTAACACCCTGGCCATCCTACAATCTAAGCTAGATGCCCCCAATCTCACACAAATTATCAAGGAACCTACCAGGTACAAACCTAAATCCGTAAACACGGGCACCCTCTAAATAAACCTCTGCTGTCTTCAACCAGGATCTCAGCGATAACTGCCTCATTGCCTGCGTCTGTAATGGGTCAAACGACCACCCCTCATCACTGTCAAACGCTCCCTAAAACACTTCAGCGAGCAGGCCTTTCTAATCGTATGCTGGAAGGATATTGACATCATTCCGTCAGTAGAGGATGCCTGGTTATTCTTTAAAAGTTCTTTCCTCACCATCTTAAATAAGCATGCCCCATTCAAAACATGTAGAACTAGGAATAGATATAGCCCTTGGTTCACTCCAGACTTGACTGCCCTTGACCAGCACAAAAACATCCTGTGGCGTATTGCATTAGCATCGAATAGCCCCCGTGATATGCAACTTTTCAGGGAAGTTAGGAACCAATATACACAGGCAGTTATGAAAGCAAAGTCTAGCTTTTTCAAACAGACATTTGCATCCTGTAGCACAAACTCCAAAAAGTTCTGGGACACTGTAAAGTCCATGGAGAATAAGTCACTGCCCAATGCCCACTGCTCTGAGGCTAGGAAACACTGTCACCACCAATAAATCTACGATAATTGAGAATTTCAAGAAGCATTTTTCTAAGGCTGGCCACGCTTTCCACCTGACTATCCTTATCCCTGGTCAACGGCTCTGCACCCCTCACAGCAACGTGCCCAAGCCTGCCTCATTTCTCCTTCACCCAAATCCAGATAGCTGATGTTCTGAAAGAGCTGCAAAATCTGGACCCCTACAAATCAGCTGGGCTAGGCAATCTGGACCCTCTCTCTAAAATTATCTGCCGCAATTGTTGCAACCCCTATTACCAGCCTGTTCAATCTCTCTTTCGTATCATCTGAGATCCCAAAAGATTGGAAAGCTGCCGCGGTCATCCCCCTCTTCAAAGGAGGAGACACTCTAGACATAAACTGTTACAGACCTATATCTATCCTACCCTGCCATTCTAAAGTCTTCGAAAGACAAGTTAACAAACAGATCACCGACCATTTCGAATCCCACCGTACCTTCTCCGCTATGCAAAATGGTTTCCGATCTGGTCATGGGTGCACCTCAGCCACGCTCAACGTTCTAAACAATATCATAACCGCTATCGATAAAAGACAATACTGTGCAGCCATCTTCATCGACCTGGCCAAGGCTTTCAACTCTGTCAATCACCGCATTCTTATAGGCAGACTCAACAGCCTTGGTTTCTCAAATAACTGCATGGCCTGGTTCACCAACTACTTCTCAGATAGAGTTCAGTGTGTCAAATCCGAGGGAATGTTGTCCGGACCTCTGGCAGTCTTTATGGGGGTGCCACAGGGTTCAATTCTCAAGCAAACTCTTTTCTCTGTATATATCAATGATGTCGCTCTTGCTGCTGGTGCTTTTCTGATCCACCTACGCAGACGACACCATTCTGTATACTTCTGGCCCGTCATTGGACACTGTGCTAACAAACCTCCAGACGAGCTTCAAAGCCATACAACACTCCTTCCGTGGCCTCCAACTTCTCTTAAATGCAAGTAAAACTAAATGCATGCTCTTCAACCGATCGCTGCTTGCACCCGCCCGCCCATCTAGCACTACTACTCTGGACGGTTCTGACTAAGAATATGTGGACAACTACAAATACCTAGGTGTCTGATTAGGCTGTAAACTCTCCTTCCAGAATCACATTAAGCATCTCCAATCCAAACTTAGACTCTAGAATCTGCTTCCTTATTTCACAACAAAGCATCAACAAAGCATCCTTCACTCATGCTGCCAAACAAACATTTACATTTAAGTCATTTAGCAGACGCTCTTATCCAGAGCGACTTACAAACCCTTGTAAAACTGACCATCCTACCGATCCTTGACTTTGGCGATGTAATTTACAAAATAGCCTCCAACACTCTACTCAGCAAATTGGATTTAGTGTGCCACAGTGCCAACCGTTTTGTCACCAAAGCCCCAAACACTACCCACCACTGCGACCTGTATGCTTTCGTTGGCTGGCCCTCGCTTCATATTCGTCGCCAAACCCACGGGCTCCAAGTCATCTATGTCTTTGCTAGGTAAAGCCCCGCCTTGTCACAGGTCACTGGTCACCATAGCAACACCCACCGGTAGCACAAGCTCCAGCAGGTATATTTCACTGGTCATCCCCTAAGCCAACTCCTCTTTGGCCGCCTTTCCTTCCAGTTCTCTGCTGCCAATGACTGGAACGTATTGCAAAAATCACTGAAGCTGGAGTCTTACATCTCCCTCTCTAACTGTAAGCATCAGCTGTCAGAGCAGCTTACCAATCATTGCACCTGTACACAGCCAATCTGTAAATAGCACACCCAACTGCCTCATCCCCATATTGTTGTTTATCTTCTTGCTCTTTTACACCCCAGTATCTCCGCTTGCACGTCGTTTATTTTTCTCCTTTGCACCTCAGTATCTCTACTTGCACATTCATCTTCTGCACATCTATCACTCCAGTGTTTAATTGCTACATTGTAATTACTTCACCACTATGGCCTATTTATTGCCTTACCTCCCCAATCTTACTACATTTGCACACACTGTATATAGATGTTTCTATTGTGTTATTGACTGTACATTTCTTTATTCCATGTGTAACTCGTGTTGTTTGTGTTGCACTGCTTTGCTTTATCTTGGCCAGGTCGCAATTGTAAATGAGAACTTGTTCTCAACTGGCTTACCTGGTTAAATAAATGTGAAATAAAAATAAATCCACACATACTGGGCCTTCTGTTTACTGAGTTTATCTCCACCATGTTGAATTAGTGCTTTTGTGGTCCAATTAGTTATATTTGAAGATATTTTTTTGTTGTCTTATTACAATCCAAAACAGGGCTTGTATGTTTCATTATATGCCTCCTCTATGACAACTTTGTAATTTTTAAAATAGCCATGGAGTAGTCTTTGTGTCTCTGAACAACTGGTTATCAATATATAGTTTATAGATGACGAGAGCTATGCGTTTCCCTTTCAATCTATTTTCCTTGAAAATTGGATACAGAACTTTACGCCGTTCATGCCTATTTTCGTGCCAGCTAGTCTTTTACCCAGGCTTTTAACCATTATTTATCTTTAAAGAAAGCTAATTTGGCAACGATTGGGCGTTCAAACCTCTGCCCTCTCTGTCCGAAGTGGTGTACACAATCGAGTTGGATTTTGTCGATAGCTTCATGTGGGATCTGAAGAGCTGTAAGGAGGAACTCTCTAACTACAGATTCAGGAAATTCTCCTTCTTTCTCTTGGATACCTGTAAGTACCAGATTCTCTCTGAAGGATCTAGTCTGTTTGTCAAGCTTCTCTCAGAACGACGTTCTCCTTTTGAAGTAACTTTGGTTTCAGTCTTATTGACTGTGTCTTTTAGCTTGTTTGTGTCTTTCTCCAATGTCGCAGCTTTTTCGTCACTCATCTCGAGACTTGCCTTTAACTCTTTTATATCCTTACTGACTAGTTCAAGTAGGACCCAGTTTGTCATTTATTGATTTTAACAGATGGTTTTCAACCTTTACCATTCCCGGTGGTGAAAACATTTAATTGTCTGTAGAAGAGTCCCGTTATTCGTTTTGAAATAGGTTTCTTACTCGCAGTCATGTTTGGGTGTTGCTTGTCTTCGTAATATTTGTCAATGAATTTCTCTAGTCTTATGATTTGTTTTGTGTTATTATCCAGATTGAAGGTTATTACCCAACAGTTTGTGTAGTGCTAATATTTAGTCTAACTTACCGAAATAGAATATTACGTTTTTATCTTGAGGTGGTCTACATAACTGTGGTCAGTCCGCCATCTTCAGTAGCGGTAGATGGGCCAGCGTGTACAGTCATGGCCAAAAGGTTTGAGAATGACACAAATATTAATTTCCAAAGTTTGCTGCTTCAGTGTCTTTAGATTTTTTTGTCAGATGTTACTATGGAACAATACCGAAGTATAATTACAAGCATTTCATAAGTGTCAAAGGCTTTTATTGACAATTACATGAAGTTGATGCAAAGAGTCAATATTTGCAGTGTTGACCCTTCTTTTTCAAGACCTCTGCAATCCGCCCTGGTATGCAGTCAATTCACTTCTGGGCCACATCCTGACTGATGGCAGCCCATCAATGCTTGGAGTTTGTCAGAATCTGTGGATTTTTGTTTGTCCATCCACCTCTTGAGGATTGACCACAAGTTCTCAATGGGATTAAGGTCTGGGGAGTCTCCTGGCAATGGACCCAAAATATCAATGTTTTGTTGGTACCATTCTTTATTCATGCCTGTGTGCTTAGGCAAAAATTGTGAGTGAGCCCACTCCCTTGGCATAACACAGGACTGATGTTTTTTTCAGCTTATTTCAGGATGGCCCAAACAATCGGAAAGGGGATTCATACCTTTGCAGAATAATAGTCTGTCCCTGATGTTTTTCCTGGAGAGAAGTGGCTTCTTTGCTTCCCTTCTTGACACCAGGCCATCCTCCAAAAGTCTTCACCTCACTGTGCGTGCAGATGCACTCACACCTGCCTGCTGCCATTCCTGAGCAAGCTCTGTACTGGTGGTGCCCCGATCCCGCAGCTGAATCAACTTTAGGAGACGATCCTGGCGCTTGCTGGACTTTCTTGGGTGCCCTGAAGCCTTCTTCACAACAATTGAACCGCTCTCCTTGAAGTTCTTGATGATCCGATAAATGGTTGATTTAGGTGCAATCTTACTGGCAGCAATATCCTTGTCTGTGAATCCCTTTTTGTGCAAAGCAATGATGACGGCACGTGTTTCCTTGCAGGAACCATGGTTGACAGAGGAAGAACAATGATTCCAAGCACCACCCTCCTTTTGAAGCTTCCAGTCTGTTATCCGAACTCAATCAGAGTGACAGAGTGATCTTCAGCCTTGTCCTCGTCAACACTCAAACCTGTGTTAATGAGAGAATCACTGACATGATGTCAGCTGGTCCTTTTGTGGCAGGGCTGAAATGCAGTGGAAATGTTTTTTTGAGATTCAGTTCATTCGCATGGCAAAGAGGGACTTTGCAATTAATTGCAAATCATCTGATCACTCTTCATAACATTCTGGAGTATATCCAAATTGCCGTCATACAAACTGAGGCAGCAGACTTTGTGAAAATATATATTTGTGTCATTCTCAAAACTTTTGGCCACGACTGTACATGCACATTTCCAGATGTCATCAGAAGTAATACAATCAGGGCACGGCAGAGGCCAGGGAGAGATCTGCAGTGTTGATTTTTTTATGACATTTGAACGTGCATCAGATGGCAACAAGATCATATTGTACAGAAATTTCATTAGATAACATGAATACAAAGCCGGTGAGAGGTGGTTAGAATAGGATGGGAGGCCAAGAGTCTGTGTATCCAATAGAGAGTCCGAGTCCCGAGTGTGGGAACAAACATATTCAATCCCACGGTTGGGTAAACAAGCAAGTTCATAGTCAACAAAGCACTCAGGAGTCATGAGACACATAGCATAAATCACAAGAAAAAAATATAACGACTTGGGGCTAGCCATTGTAAGTTCAAGAAGTCACTTACCCCTACAAAATAATTTGATATAGCTCTCTATGAGTCCAGTAGGTTATAAAGGTATTTGTTTAAATAAATAAATAGCAGGCCTATACTAGTTCATTAAAGCGTTTGAGTAAGCTCAAACAATAAATGAATAATAACAAATAATAATAATAAATAATAACAAGTTAATTAGCCTAGCTAATATTCCTATCAGTTGCTTCTCTAACACTCTGTCACAGCAGACATGGACCAATACAGTGAGCCAGACAGAGGCAGTGAACAATGTCCTGTGTTACAGGATAACCAGTGAAGTTTACTTTAAAGGACACATTTAGAGTGAGCTGCTCTGTCAACAATCACATTTGTCTAGTACTTGAAAAAGTAGGGTCTGTTCCATCTCATTATTTATAATCAGGGTGGGAAAAAAAACATTGTTTGTAGATGTGTGATTTATGTAATGGAAAGGTTGAGCATCACATACAGTACCAGTCAAACGTTTGGACACACTCATTCAAGGGTTTTTCTTTATTTTGACTATTTCCTGCATTGTAGAATAATAGTGAAGACATCAAAACTATGAAATAACCCATATGGAATCATGTAGTAAGCAAAAAAGTGTCAATATACATTTTATATTTTATATTCTTCTAAGTGACCACCCTTTGCCTTGATGACAGCTTTACACACTCATTCTCTCAACCAGCTTCATGAGGAATGCTTTTCCAACAGTCTTGAAGTTCCCACATATGCTGAGCACTTGTTGGCTGCTTTTCCTTCACTCTGCGGTCCAACTCATTCCAAACCATATCAATTGGGTTGAGGTCGGGTGATTGTGGAGGCCAGGTCATGCGATGCAGCACTCCATCACACTCATTATTGGTCAAATAGCCCTTACACAGCCTGGAGGTGTGTTTTGGGTCATTCCAGCAAAATGCTGTGGAAGCCATGCTGGTGTGCCTTGAATTTGAAATAAATCACCTACGGTGTCCCAGCAAAACACCCCCATTCCATCACACCTCTTCCTCCATGCTTCACGGTGGGAACCACACATGTGGAGATCACCCGTTCACCTACTCTGAGTCTCAAAAGACATGGCAGTTGGAACCAGAAATCTCAAATTTGGATTCATTAGACCAAAGGACAGATTTCCTCTGGTCTAATGTCTATTGCTTGTGTTTCTTGGCCTAAGCAAGTTTCTTCTTCTTCTTGGTGTCCTTTAGTAGTGTTTTTTTTTGCAGCAATTCAACCATGAAGGCCTGATTCACGCAGTCTCCTCTGAACAGTTGATGTTGAGATGTGTCTGCTACTTGAACTCTGTGAAGCATTTATTTTGGGCTGCAATCGGAGATGCAGTTAACTCTAATGAACTAATCCTCTGCAGCAGAGGTAACTCTGGGTCTTCCTTTCCTGTGGCGGTCCTCATGAGGGTTAGTTTCCTCCTAGCGCTTGATGGCTTTTGCCACTGCCCTTGAAGACCTTCATCTCAAAGAAATTATGGACTGTCGTTTCTCTTTTCTTATTTGAGCTGTTCTTGACATAATATGGACTTGGTCTTTTACCAAATATGGCTATCTTCTTCTGTATACCACCCCTACATTGTCACAACGCAACTGATTGGATAAATTCCACAAATGAACTTTTAACAAGGCACACCTGTTAATTGAAATGCATTCCAGGTGACAACCTCATGAAGCTGGTTGAGAGAATGTCAAGAGTGTTCAAAGCTGTCATCAAGGCAAAGGGTGGCTACTTTGAAGAATATTTTTTTAACACTTTTTTGGTTACTACATGATTCCATATGTATTATTTCATAGTTTTATGTAGAAAAACAAAGAAAACCCCTGAAATGAGCAGGTGTATCCAAACTTTTGACTGGTACTGTATTTCCACCTTTATACATCAGTACAATAACCATGTTATGTTACAGCCTTATTCTAAAATGTATTTTTTTTTTATCTTTCCCCTCAATCTACACACGATATCCCATAATGACAAAACAAAAACAGGTTTTTAGATTTTATGAAGATAAAAAGTCTGAAATATCACAATAACATAAGCATTCATACTTTGTTGAAGCAACTTTGATTACAGCTGTCATGATTACAGCTGTCATGATTACAGCTATCATGACTACAGCTGTCATGATTACAGCTGTCATGATTACAGCTGTCATGACTACAGCTGTCATGATTACAGCTGTCATGATTACAGCTGTCATGACTACAGCTGTCATGATTACAGCTGTCATGACTGCCGAAGTCGAAGCCTCTCCTTGTTCAGGCGGTGCTCGGCGGTCGACGTCACCGGTCTTATAGCTGTCATTGATCCATTTTTCATTTTCCATTGGTTTTGTCTTGTCTTCCTACATACCTGGTTTCAATCCCATTCATTACCTGTTGTGTATTTAACTCTCTGTTTCCCCTCATGTCTTTGTCAGAGATTGTTTGTTATTCAGTGTTGAATTGAGTTTGTATTGGTGCGTGACTGGTCCTCGTACCCATTTTGTTATTTGTTACATTTAGTGTTTGGAGTATGTATTTGTTATTAAATAACTACATTACACTCAGTTTGATTCTCCTGCACCTGACTTCCCTGCCACCTATACACATGACTCTGACAACAGCCTCGAGTCTTCTTGGGTATGTTGCTACAAGCTTGGCACACCTGTATTTGGGGAGTTTATAGACCCTGAAAGAGATTCTAGTTGTTAGATAACTTTTTGTTATCACTTTTTGAGAACAAGTCTTCTCACTCACATCTACCCCAACCCTGCCTGCACTGACACCTGTCTCCTTACGGTTGCTTGCCTCATCACAGCAAACATGGACATTTACACTGAGTGTACAAAACTACGGCAATCCTTCCTAATATATTCAGTTGCACCCCCTTTTGCCCTCAGAACAGCCTCAATTCGTCGGCGCATGGCCCATGTTGACTCCAATGCTTCCCACAGTTGTGTCAAGTTGGTTGAATGTCCTTTGGGTGGTGGACCATTCTTGATACACAAGGGAAACTGTTGAGCATGAAAAACCTAGCAGCATTGCATTGACACACTCAAACCGGTTTGCCTGCCACCTACTACCATACACCGTTCAAATCACTTATCTTTTGTCTTGCCCATTCACCATCTGAATGGCACATATACACAGTCCTTGTCTCAACTGTCTCAAGGTTTAAATATTTTTTTACCTGTCTCTTCCCCGTCATCTACACTGATTGAAGGGGATTTAACAAGTGACATCAAGAAGCGATCATAGCTTTCACCTGGATTCACCTGGTCAGTCTTTTTCATGGAATGAGCAGGTACTCCTAATGTTTCGTACACTCCGTGTGAACCAGACAGAGACATTGAAAAATAACTTGTGTCACTGGATAACATATTAAGTTTACTTTAAAAAGGAAACATTTAAAGTGAGTTGCTGTGTCAACGATCCCATTTGACCAGGACTGCATTATTCCTTCAAGCTATCCACAATGTAAATGTAGGGCCTGGTTCCATCTCATCAATTTGAACCTGGGTAAAGAAAGAGATCAGAATATTTTATGATCACTGAAGGAAGAGAGGGCAGAGTATTATGTCATGTGTCTGTACATGACTGGTTTCCAAAGGAAGGCAAATGTTTTGTTGCCATTATTAGTGCTGAGCGATTAGTGCTTTTTGAGGTCGGTTTGGTTTTGGTTGATTATGAATAAATATCACGGTTTTCGAATTTCAAATGTTTTTTTAGGTATTAAATGCACTATGCATTATGTGGGTTGAATGCTATAACACAGAATACAATTAATACAAGTCCCATGACGGTAGTGACTGCCCGTTACTGCGTATCACTTATTATAATCTGGATGGTTCGAACCCTGAACACTGATTGGCTCAAAGCCGTGGTGTATGAGACCATATATCACGGGTATGACAAAACATTTATGTTTACTGCTCTAATTACGTAGGTAACCCGTTTATAATAGCAATAAGGCACCTCTGGGGTTTGTGGTATATGGCCAATATACCTTGGCTAAGGACTGTTTTCAGGGACTCGTGCATAAGAACAGCCCTTAGCCAAGGTATATTGGCCATATACCACACCCCCTCGTGTGTTATTGTTTAATTAACAATAATTTACTTCAATAAAATATTTGTTTAATTACAGCTCATCTTTATAGAGCTGCTGCGCATTCTGTCTGACAAAAATCACAATTTTAGTAGTTATTCAAAGTAAATAAGGCAAACTTTTATGACTACTGAATATCAACTATCAATCACTTAGAACATATCTATATTTTCAGGCAGGCGAAGCAGCTCCTTCCATCCTGCGTTCTCTCTTCTCTTATGTTTTTCTGGATGCCGAGCCCGCATTTTCCATACTTGATGCATATGTGCTGCACTTTTCATCTTGCTAAAAAACTAGCTAGTTGGAGTCTACTTCCTTTTGTACCGATACACGGTAAAACAACACATGAGTTAAAATATTGAACTAATGCGGTACACAGAACGCACCGCAGCCCAGTGCTGCACCCCCAACATAGCCTTGCAGACTGCTCCATTGAAAAGGTATGACTTCCACCAGAACACAAAGAGAGTGATGCATCTGGTGGACATGAGGCATCAGTCTCCGTGTCTGCTCCGCACAGGCCGGACAAGTTTAAGCAGGAATGGATTATGGTCATTGTAGTTAACTGCCAGGTCGCATTTGTAAATGAGAACTTGTTCTCAACTGTCCTACCTGGTTAAATAAAGGTGAAATAAAAAAATAAGAAATAATAATTTCATCCTTCTCTAGCCTACTATTAAATACATGATCTTTTTCTACGGGTTTCCATTTCATGACAGGCCAAAGCTGCAACAGTGGGTAGAAAGTATCAGGTGGATGTATTGGGAACCCACCCAACACTCAACTCTGTGCCCTTCACTTTGAAGATAAGTGTTTTTGACCGTGGTGACATGGGAAGAATCAGCCTCACTAGACTGCTGTGCCCACCATTGTGTCCTTTTCCAGATCATCTACAAAAGCGATCACAAGACCCCAGGGAAAAACAAAGGAGTAAGGTAAGTACAGAGGTAATTGGCCATGTTTATCATGCTACACATGATCACAGGTACAGACACACGGATACGCAAACAAGCGCTAGCATACGCACTGTACACACACACATACATTGTAATATTGTTGTACGGTGGTATTATACATTTTGTCTTGTACATTTCTGTATTGTAGATATGTAGCGGTGTAGTAATGTTATATGATGTACTGTTTTATCTTTTGTTTTATGTGTAATGTAAGTGCCTATAATGTGTTTGGACCCCAGGAAGAGTAGCTGCAAGGGGATTATGCAGCTAATGGGGATCTTTAATAAATACAAATACACTTACTGTGCTGAGGTTGAGGATCTTGATGAGGTAGCTGATAATGATGAAGCGACATCACTGTGATACTGGGTATGCATGAGGATATTACTTTTGTGTCAGATGTATGGTTACATCACAATGATATATCTGTGACGGTGGATGTATGTGAGGAAAATGTGGTGTCAGACTCTATCGATCGTGGTTATGCCGTTCAGGAAACCCCTTGTGTTCCTGAACACAACTACAATGTGATGGAATTACCCAGAACACTGAACCGTAACTTGAGGTCAGTAGGAGACAAACTGTAAACATTTAGAAATAAGTAAAAAATTGTAGAAGGAAAAAACACATTTTCACTTTGTTACGTTTAGATTTGTTGAATGTGCACCAAGGACGGCATCCTTCGTTCCACTGGTCTCTTTACCGCATGTTATGTTCTTAACTAACGTCGTCTTTGTCTGCTGACAACCCACTCATTGTCGGTACCTTGACGCGGTGAGTGGGGTTCAAACCAAGACAGACCATTCATTTATCATTTCTTTAAAATGCTCACATAATCACCTGTGTGTGTGTGTGCCCTTTCCCTCTCCCTTCTGCAGGTGTGACTGTCACAGCTGCAACATAACTATTCAACATGACAGAGTGAGTAGTTATTGGAAATTGAGTGTGAATTGAACTATGAACTATGAACACTGCTCCAGTGTTAATGTTATTGTGTGCCACTGGATGTGCTGTGTTTTGGTAGCTTTCATTATATTCAGGTGACCTGACTCGGACGCAGTGGCAGCCCTACCCACCTGGTGGCCTGTAATTGGCTGGTATCTTATCTGCAATAAGAATGGAGGCAACAGAGACAATGGCAGGACGCCTCCCAGGAGGAAGCCCTGTAAAGAGGGACACATTTTATCCATACATCCTCATTGGCGTGACTGTCATGTAGTGTTTCTGTTCACATGCCACTTATCTGAGATCCTCGTGTGTATTCCAGTCTCATGACACCCAAAGCAACACTGCCACCACTGCTGCACCTTCAGACAACCCTTCACTAGCTACTCACGTAAACAGGGATGACCTTTTCATATTCCTTCATTAGTGTGACAGCTAACGTTGTTAATCACATGCCATTTATCCTATTCCACTTGTGTGTTCTAGGCTGCCTGCCGTGATTTATTTAAAATTCAATGAACACTTAACCAGCATGGCTACCACAGCATTCTGCAGCTATATGCCATCCTATCTGGTTTGCGTTTAGTGGGACTATCATTTGTTTTTCAACAGGACAATGACCTATCACACCTCCAGTCTGTAAGGGCTATTTGACCAAGAAGGAGAATGATGGAGTGCTGCAAGAGATGACCTGACCTCCACAATCACCCACCTCAACCCAATTGAGATGGTTTGGGATGAGTTGGACTGCAGAGGGAAGGAAAAGAAGCCAAGAAGTGCTCAGCATATGTGGGAACTCCTTCAAGACTGTTGGAAAAACATTCTGGGTTGGTTCTGCTGGTTGAGAGAATACCAAGAGTATGCAAAGCTGTCAAGGCAAATGGTAACTACTTAAAGAATCTAAAATATAAAATATATTGTGATTTTTTTAACACTTTTTTTGGTTCCTACATGATTCCATATGTGTTATTTCATAGTTGTGATGTCTTCACTATTATTCTACAATGTAGAAAATAGTTTTTTTTTAAATGGAAAAACCTTTGAATAAGTAGGTGTCCAAACGTTTGACTAGTACTGTAGATTAAAAAAACTACCAGCCACTCAGATTTGTTATCCCCCTCCCCCCACACAAAACAAAAAGATGAGTCTGCTTTCTAATGTTTCTAAAACAGGAAATGTATTACTAGTAAGAAGTAATGTGGTATTATTGCTTCATTTTTCTGATCTTCTAATCATTGTATGTTCAATTAAATCATTTAGATACAATAGTAAAAACAGATGAACAGTTCTACAACTGAACATCAATAATCAACAAAGTGCCTACACTGCCATTTTTATAAGGAGTACATGATGTGATCATAAGTAGAAATATAGAAGGACACTAATAAATCTAGGAGAACAATTCAAGTATTTGAGTATGTTAACTAAAAGTGAATGAATAACATTTTTCGTGGGTAATCCATGCTTACTCAAGCACTATCAGTAGGTGGGCCAAAAATGTTCCGCTGCTGGCTGATACCGTGGTAACTTGGGCACTTGCTTGTCTGTGATGGACTGTGTTACCATGTTTGAGATTTACCGGGAGAATTGGGCTACATTGAAAATGATGTCACGGGTGAAAATGTATTGGTCGCGGGTTGCGTTTTTTTTGTGGTTATTTCTAAGTTGCACCGTGGCCGCTATGGCATTTCTCATAAAAGTATATATATATTTGACTGTGACCTGCTGTCAGGCAGCTGTTGCTGAGTGAGTGATTGGTGGGGAGGGCCAGAGGGTTGTGTGTATGGGGGGTGATTCAGGCCATAATTTAGCCTAGTGAAGCTACTGATACCTCTCACCAAGTCAGCTAACGTCTTCCCAGCGCCATAAGATACCGCCATGAATTAACATGGACTGTCAATGGAGACAAGTTTTTTAAGGCGTCAAACTGCCGAAGCTTTCGCGTCACGTTCATGTCACGTGACACGTAGTGTTCACGTTGTGTAAAGTGGCACTGACATGTCACTGTCAGTTGTGTGTAAGTTTATTTTGAAAGATCTCGCCATGAATGCCTTAACCGTCTACATGACATCTACATCGGTGTCACACCCTGACCATAGTTTGCTTTGTATGTTTCTATGTTTTGTTTGTTCAGGGTGTGATCTGAGTGGGCATTCTATGTTGTGTGTCTAGTTTGTCTGTTTCTATGTTTGGCCTGATATGGTTCTCAATCAGAGGCAGGTGTTAGTCATTGTCTCTAATTTGGAACCATATTTAGGTAGCCTGTTTGGTGTTGGGGTTTGTGGGTGATTGTTTCCTGTGTTAGTGCTACACGGGACTGTTTTGGGGTTTTCACTTTGTTGTTTTGGTTATATGTTCAGTTTTCTAATTAAAAAACCATGGACAACTACCGCGCTGCATTTTGGTCTGCCTCTCCTTCGACACAAGAAAACCATTACAATTGGCTTTCACTTTGTGTACAAGCGACACTTACGCGTCATGTGTAAGTGATGGTTTAGTTTATTCTTAAAGATCTGACCATGAACGCCTTGAAATCTACATGTTCATTATTTTGTTAAAAATATTTTCCAGAGTAATTGAATCAATTTCATTTCTCAATTTAGCTAAAATAGACATCACCTCAATACAAAAATGATTAGGCTAGTTGATTTACAGCCAGATACCATTACTGTGTAGATATGCCTATTTCTTACATCAATACAGACACAAGGGCTTCTTTGTTGGAGGTAGCCCTATTCAGAGATGAGGTAGCCTAGGTCTCTAGTGGCGCATTCAAAACAACTTGGAACTCGGCAATCTCTGACTTCTGACATCAGTGTATTTCAGACAACTGTGAACTCAGTGGAAAAATTCGCTTAGACTGTGATCTTTTTTTGTTGTAACAGTCATTCAACTCCGAATTCCAATTCAGAAACACCTTTCTCTGACTTTCTGACCTGAAAATCACTGATGTCATGATAAGACCTATCTCCCCACCCCTCCCCCCTTGTGTCACTGGATTTAGATACATAAAAATGGTCTCCATGAGTTAATCTGACTAGGTAAAGGGTCTCATTGCCCAAATCAATATGACACATAGCCTGGCAGTTATACTAGACTGAAACGCTACGTATAACGTATCACGACTAGAAATTCCATAAAACTTATGCAAGAACCCCCTATTAAGTCCCCCTATTAGAGCTTCTAAGAAATGATCCAGGCTAGAGAAGTTGCAGCCAGGAAGAGGACACGCTCCTTACTGTGATTTCACTCTGCCCAGTAGGACCATGAGTGCCTGCAAACACAAGTCTTGTTATCTCCACTCACCCTCAGTTCTGTACATAGTTACGTGTATTCAATCACTAGGTCTTAATCCTGTGCTGCAGCCGAGTCAACATTTATTTATGCAGGCAAGTTAATTCACTTATATTTAGAGTGATGGCCTGGCCATTAAGTGGCTTCCGTCGGTACTTGAGACAACAGGAAAACAGGAAGAGAGAAACATAGGATCATTTCTTAGAAGCTCTGGACTTAATAGGGGGTTCTTGCATAAGTTTTATGGAATTTCTAGTCGTGATACATTTATACAGTATAAATAATATGGGAATAGTCATATTTTTACATCCATTTTCATGTATGTGCGTCCCCTCCTGTACTCCCTGTTCAGTCCCCTCCTGTACTCCCTGTTCAGTCCCCTCCTGTACTCCCTGTTCAGTCCCCTCCTGTACTCCCTGTTCAGTCCCCTCCTGTACTCCCTGTTCAGTCCCCTCCTGTACTCCCTGTTCAGTCCCCTCCTGTACTCCCTGTTCACTCATGACTGCACAGCCAGGCACAACTCCAACACCATCATTAAGTTTGCTGATGACACAACAAACCGTGGTAGGCCTGATCACTGACAACGATGAGACAGTGTATAGGGAAGAGGTCAGAGACCTGACCGTGTGGTGCCAGGACAACAACCTCTCCCTCAACATGATGAAGACAGGAAAAGGAGGACCAAGCACGCCCCCATTCTCATTGACGGGGATGTAATGGAGCAGGTTGAGAGCATCATGTTCCTTGGCGTCCACATTACCAACAAACTAACATGGTCCAAGCACATCAAGACAGTCGTAAAGAGGGCACGACAAAACCTATTCCCCCTTAGGAGACTGAAAAGATTTGGCATGGGTCCTCAGATCCTCAAAGGTTCTTACAGCTGCATCATCGAGAGCATCCTGACGGATTGCATCACTGCCTGGTATGGCAACGGCTCGGCCTCCGACCGCAAGGCACTGCAGAAGGTAATGCGTACGGCCCAGTACATCACCGAAGCCAAGCTTCCTGCCATCCAGGACCTCTATACCAGGCGGTGTCAGAGGAAGGCCCAGTACATCACTGGGGCCAAGCTTCCTGCCATCCAGGACCTCAATACCAGGCGGTGTCAGAGGAAGGCCCAGTACATCACTGGGGCCAAGCTTCCTGCCATCCAGGACCTCAATACCAGGCGGTGTCAGAGGAAGGCCCAGTACATCACTGGGGCCAAGCTTCCTGCCATCCAGGACCTCAATATCAGGCGGAGTCAGAGGAAGGCCCTTAAAATGGTCAAAGACTCCAGCCACCCTAGTCATAGACTGTTCTCTCTACTACCACATGGGAAAACGGTACCGGAGCGCCAAGTCTAGGTCCAAGAGGCTTCTAAACAGCTTATACCCCCAAACCATTAGACTCCTGAAAAGCTAATCAAATGGCTACCTAGACTATTTGCACCTCTTCGCTACTGCTACTCTCTGTTATTATCTATGCATAGCCACTTTAATAACCCTACCTGCATGTACATAATTACCTCAATATTACCTCGACACCGGTGACCCCACACATTGACACATCGACTCTGTACCGGTACCCCCTGTATAAAGCCTCCACATTGACTCTGTACCGGTACCCCCTGTATAAAGCCTCCACATTGACACATCGACTCTGAACCGGTACCCCCTGTATAAAGCCTCCACATTGACACATCGACTCTGAACCAGTAGCCCCTGTATATAGCCTCCACATTGACACATCGACTCTGAACCAGTAGCCCCTGTATAAAGCCTCCACATTGACACATCGACTCTGAACCAGTAGCCCCTGTATAAAGCCTCCACATTGACACATCGACTCTGAACCAGTAGCCCCTGTATAAAGCCTCCACATTGACACATCGACTCTGAACCAGAAGCCCCTGTATAAAGCCTCCACATTGACTCTGAACCAGTAGCCCCTGTATAAAGCCTCCACATTGACACATCGACTCTGAACCAGTAGCCCCTGTATATAGCCTCCACATTGACTCTGAACCAGTAGCCCCTGTATAAAGCCTCCACATTGACACATCGACTCTGAACCAGTAGCCCCTGTATAAAGCCTCCACATTGACTCTGAACCAGTAGCCCCTGTATAAAGCCTCCACATTGACACATCGACTCTGAACCAGTAGCCCCTGTATAAAGCCTCCACATTGACACATCGACTCTGAACCAGTAGCCCCTGTATAAAGCCTCCACATTGACACATCGACTCTGAACCAGTAGCCCCTGTATAAAGCCTCCACATTGACACATCGACTCTGAACCAGTAGCCCCTGTATAAAGCCTCCACATTGACACATCGACTCTGAACCAGTAGCCCCTGTATAAAGCCTCCACATTGACACATCGACTCTGAACCAGTAGCCCCTGTATAAAGCCTCCACATTGACACATTGACTCTGAACCAGTAGCCCCTGTATAAAGCCTCCACATTGACACATTGACTCTGAACCAGTAGCCCCTGTATATAGCCTCCACATTGACTCTGAACCAGTAGCCCCTGTATAAAGCCTCCACATTGACACATTGACTCTGAACCAGTAGCCCCTGTATAAAGCCTCCACATTGACACATTGACTCTGAACCAGTAGCCCCTGTATAAAGCCTCCACATTGACTCTGAACCAGTAGCCCCTGTATAAAGCCTCCACATTGACTCTGAACCAGTAGCCCCTGTATAAAGCCTCCACATTGACTCTGAACCAGTAGCCCCTGTATAAAGCCTCCACATTGACACATTGACTCTGAACCAGTAGCCCCTGTATAAAGCCTCCACATTGACACATCGACTCTGAACCAGTAGCCCCTGTATAAAGCCTCCACATTGACACATTGACTCTGAACCAGTAGCCCCTGTATAAAGCCTCCACATTGACACATTGACTCTGAACCAGTAGCCCCTGTATAAAGCCTCCACATTGACACATCGACTCTGAACCAGTAGCCCCTGTATAAAGCCTCCACATTGACTCTGAACCAGTAGCCCCTGTATAAAGCCCCGCTATTGTTATTTATTGCTGCTCCTTAATTATTTGTTTTTCTTATCTCTTACTTTTTGGGGGGGGTATTTTCTTAAAACTGCATTGTTGGTTAGGGGCTTGTAAGTAAGCATTTCACTGGAAGGTCTAGACCTGTTGTATTCGGCGCATGTGACAAATAAATGTGTTATTTGATATGAAGGAAGTTAAGAGGTAGTTTTTTAGAACCTAAGCTAACTAGCATTAGCGTAATGACTGGAGGAACAGCTCTAGCAATTGCGCTAATGCTAGTTAGCAACTTCCTTCAATCTGCATTCAAGTACATAAACATGGTATCCGAACTATCCCTTTAAATTTGAAATGTGATGGTTGGAATAGGACTATCATTATACATCAGACCCCATGCACTGAGGATGTGGTGAGAGAAATGTAATTTCTTGGACATGCCTCCCACAAACTATGTCCTTGTGTTGTGAAATAAATAGGTGTCATTCAGTGGAGGGTAAACACACGTAAATGCCTTTTGTGTGATCTCTTTCCCACCGATCGTGAAAAAATGAATTGAAAGTATAGGGGAGTGTTACTTTAAATTAAGCACCAAACCTTTTTTTTACCACAACATCACTGGCGTCATTGTTATCCGGTGATCTGAGATGACTCTCACAAACTATCTCAGTGGGTTCTTTTCAGGAAACCTTCAGTGCCTGTCCTTCCTCGTTCACTCAAAACGTTTTCTTCACTTTTCTGCAGGAGAATGCTGAAGGACACTGCAGCCTGCAGCTGAGAGAGTCCTGTCAGTCACACAATATAAGTAGGATACAGTGCCTTCAGAAAGTATTCACGCACCTTGACTTTATCGACATGTTGTTACTTTTTTATATTGAACCTTTATTTAACTAGGCAAGTCAGTTAAGAACAAATTCTTATTTACAACAACGGCCTACCGGGAACAGTAGGTTTTTACTTTGTCAGCTCATGGATTTGATCCAGCAACGTTTCAGTTACTGGCCCAACGCTCTAACCACTACGCTACCTACCTCCCTTCCCCTCCACTCTAACCACTAGGCTACCTACCTCCCCTCCACTCTAACCACTAGGCTACCTACCTCCCCTCCACTCTAACCACTACGCTACCTACCTCCCCTCCACTCTAACCACTAGGCTACCTACCTCCCCTCCACTCTAACCACTAGGCTACCTACCTCCCCTCCACTCTAACCACTAGGCTACCTGCCTCCCCTCCACTCTAACCACTAGGCTACCTACCTCCCCTCCACTCTAACCACTAGGCTACCTACCTCCCCTCCACTCTAACCACTAGGCTACCTGCCACACCAAATATGAGTAAGTATCAGGTACATTTTGTCCACATCACCTCAGCATACGGTGGACTGAAGTGTTTTAAACGAGTGTTTAAGTGATATTTAAAACGGAACATTGGGCTTGCAGTACAGAGACAACTTTTTTCTAAGCATTTTCACGATTGATGTTTTACAGTTCACGTCTTCTTCTCTTGTTTATTTATTTGGCTGTTGTTGTATAGAAGCGGTCATTGGGTGAGTGTTTAGTCGGAACATTAGCTTTCACCCTGGACAACGTGTTGAAGAGGTAAAATAATAGAGGCCATCTTGTCAAGGTAAACTCTATTTTTGTGTGTGACATCACTGCCCTTTTTACTGGGGCAGGGCTCTCTGTGTGTGTGTGTGTGTGGTGTGCGTGTGTGGTGTGGGGTAATAAAAGTTTAACCTTTTTTAAATTGGTTGCCACTGTGAACAAAAGCTCTATCAAACATCACTACATCAGATGTCAATTGACACAGTCAGTGGTTCACTGCAGGTCAAGGACTCAATCTTACAAGGTGTGTGGTGCAGTTAGGAGATGTACTTCGGGGATGTGACCAGAGGGAGGAGGAGGACAGAGAGCTGAGCATCATTTACTCTCCCAGAGAAAAATAGAGAGAGAGAGATTTTATTTTTGGTGTTATGCTCTCCAATTCACGAAGACAGAGGAGAGTGCAGCGCTCTTTGTCTCTTCACTCCGGCAGTTCAGGAGGTTTTAACATGGGGAACCTAACCGGTAAAGTATAGGAGGACGTCATCGTTGCAAAGTTGAAATCCAAGCAGTGGAGGACAAATGACGAACATCAATGTGACCTTTTTCCCCTCTCCTTTTCATACATCCGTGTCTGAAGAGAAATAAGAAGAGGACATTTAAAAAGGACGAGGTAAGTTTTCCATCTTTCCATCCATGGCACATGACTATGGAAGAACATTTCTCCAATGACTACCATGAATGCTTATTATAAACAAATGCCCATGAAATAGGTGCATTAGTGTACATTAGTGTTTCTTGTTAGACAAAGACAAGAAACAGGCCCACTGTACTTTCCCAAATATATACAGCTATGGGTTCAACACTGTTTATAGTACCTATATCGCTAAAAGAATGTCAAAATGACCAGTATACTTTATACATTTATACAGTTTAAATAATATGGGAATAGTCATATTTTTACATCTATTTTCATGTATGTATTTTAGTACCTCTCATAGCTAATTATCTTGAACTTGATATGAATTCGGATGGGAGAGAGCAGTAGGTTGTTGTTTTGAATTAATCATGACTTTGTCCAGGCTGTGTTTATGCAGTTGGATCCGTGGCTGGTTTGGAGCCAAATATTTTAACTGAATTGTTACTATTGTTATGATTATTATAGTTTACATTGGTTGTTTGGAGTGACAAAATCCATTTGGATCTTTTAGCTTTGTTTAGAAAAATGTGTAATGATGATTTATGACAGGTTGGTCACAGATACCTTAAAAAATAAGTATGGGCTTCGCATAGAGTTGATCAGGCTGTTGATTGTGGCCTGTGGAATGTTGTCCCACTCCTCTTCAATAGCTGTACGATGTTGCTGGATATTGGCGGCTACTGGAACACGCTGTCCTACACGTTGATACAGAGCATCCTAAACATGCTCAATGGGTGACATGTCTGGTGAGTATGCAGGCCATGGAAGAACTGGGATATTTTCAACTTCCAGGAATTGTGTACAGATCCTTGCGACATGGGGCTGTGCATTATCATGCTGAAACATGAGGTGATGGTGGCGGATGAAAGGCACGACAATGGGCCTTAGGATCTAGTCACAGTAACTCTGTGCATTCAAATTGTCATCGATAAAGTGTAATTGTGTTCATTGTCGTTAGCTTATGCCTGCCCATATCATAACTCCACCTCCATCATGGGGCACTCTGTTCACAACATTGACATCAGCAAACCGCTCGCCCACACGACGCCATACATGTGGTCTGCAGTTGTGAGGCCGTTTGGACGTACCAAACTCTCTAAAATGATGGAGGCGGCTTATGGTTGAGAAATTAACATTACATTCTCTGGCAACAGCACTGGTGGACATTTCTGCAGTCCGTATGCCAATTGCACGCTCCCTCAAAACTTGAGACTTCTGTGGCATTGTGTTGTGTGACAAATCTACACATTTTAGAATGGCCTTTTGTTGTCCCCAGCACAAGGTTCTCCTGTGTAATGATCATGCTGTTTAATCAGCTTCTTGATAAGCCACACTTGTCAGGGGATAGATTATCTTGGCAAAGGAGAAATGCTCACTACTAACAGGCATTTAAACAAATTTGTACACCACATTTGGGAGTAATAATGTAAGAACCAATGCTGGAGTAGAGATGCAGGTACGGAGTCAACATTTAAATAACGAACAGATACAGAACAAGACTGGAACAGCGTCAGCACACGGGTAACACAACGACATCCAACAATTAATCATGAAGCGGGGAACAGAGCTTGGGAACAGACATACAGTGGGGAGAACAAGAATTTGATAACCTGCAAAATCGGCAGTGTTTCCTACTTACAAAGCATGTAGAGGTCTGTAATTTTTATCATAGGTACACTTCAACTGTGATTGAGTGTGTGGACAGGTGTCTTTTATACAGGTAACGAGTTCAAACAGGTGCACTTAATACAGGTAATGAGTGGAGAACAGGAGGGATTCTTAAAGAAAAACTAACAGGTCTGTGAGAGCCGGAATTCTTACTGGTTGGTAGGTGATCAAATACTTATGTCATGTAATAAAATGCAAATTAATTACTTAAAAATCATACAATGTGATTTTCTGGATTTTTGTTTTAGATTGTCTCTCATAGTTGAAGTGTACCTATGATAAAAATTACATACCTCTACATGCTTTGTAAGTAAGAAAACCTGCAAAATCGGCAGTGTATCAAATAATTGTTCTCCCCACTGTACATAGGGGAGGTAATGACACAGGTGATTGAGTCAAGGTGAGTCCAATAATTGCTGATACGCGTGACGGATGGGAAGGCAGGTGTGCGTAATGATGATGGCAGGAGAGCGTAATGCTGGGGAGCCTGGCACCTTTGAGCGTCAGGGAGGGGGAGAGGGAGCAGTTGTGACAGTATCCCACCCTCTAGGAGCACCGCCTGGTCCCACCTGGGCGAGCCTGATGGGCCAGGCGAAGGCCTGGACAAGCTGGTTGGGGCGTAAAAGCCAGACAAACCAGCTGAGGCATGGGAGCCTGACGACCCGGTTGAGGCATGACAGCCTGATGATCCCGCTGGAACATGAGAGCCTGATGAGCCGGCTGAGGCGTAAAACCCTGGTGATCCGGCTGAGGCCTTACGTGGGATGGGCGCCTGCAGAGCCAACCGGGACAAGAAAACCCCGAGACAGCTAGGACGTGGAAGCCAGACGAGCTTAAGCACCCCCGGTTACATCGGCGGCGCCCCCCCCAGACCCGATGTCACCACCAACTGGAAAGCCAGCACTCCCCGATGCTTCATTTGATGGCTTACGGATTCTGTAAGAACCGATGCTGTAGTAGAGGAGCTGGTACGGGGAGTCAACATTTAAATAAGGAACAGACATTGAACAAGACAGGAACAGCGTTAGCACATGGGTAACACAACGACATGCTACAATTAATCCTGAATGCGGGGACAGAGCTTGGGAACAGACATATATAGGGGAGGTAATGACACAGGTGATTGAGTCAAGGTGAGTCCAATAATTGCTGATGCGCGTGATGGGGGAAGGCAGGTGTGCGTAATGATGGTGGCAGGAGAGCGTAATGCTTTCGAGCGCCAGGGAGGGGGAGCAGGTGTACCAAATAAGCCTTTTGTGCATATGGAACATTGTTGGGATCTTTTATTTTAGCTTATGAAACATGGGAACAACACTTTACATGTTGCTTTTATATTGTTGTTCAGTCTGGTGAACCAAGTGCATGTGATGAGTAACCTTGTCTGGGACATTGGCTTTAGCACAGAAGGCTAACACTGCCAGGAGAACCAGTTCACGCCACCAACATAACCGAGGTCTCCTGTGAGCCAACACAGGTTCTCATGCAAGAATTAACCATCATGCGAGCTTGGTTCCTGTGTTACATTTTGCAATGTGTGTTAGCAAAGTTATATTAGAGAGACAAGATGTATTCACCCCTTCATGAAAGGTTATATCTTCCTGCTACAGACCAGAAAATCTGAAATCAATCAATCTCACCTGGAAGAGGAAAATACAACACTAGCGCCATTTTGGTATATTCATTCAGTATGAAATGTAGCATAACTCATAAAAAACAACATTTTAATGGGAAAGCAAATAAACAATTCTGTTCCTTTTATGTCAGTAAAAAGGTATCCTTTTTTTGCTCCATCCAGTACCTTGGCTGGTGCATGAAAGGTTTTCTAAATGGATGAGGGCATAGCAAGGCATCACATTACAGAAGAGGTATGCAATCACAAGTTAATAACTCCTCCAAAATGTATCTACTGTGCCACTTGATTCAATCATACAGTGTTCTGTTGTTCATGAAAAAAATGTGTAACATGCATTTGTAAAACCCCTGAGGGTAACACGTTTGTAATCTTCGGATATTAAATCAGTTTCAACCTGTATTATGGGCAACAATGAAATATGGAGAAATCATAAAAAATAAAAGAAATCAATTACACTTTATTTGAAGCTTAGCTACGTATTATTCTGTAGGCACACTACAGCTCAAAAGTTTGGGGTAATTTAGAAATGTCCTTGTTTTTTAAAGAAAAGCACATTTTTTTGTCCATTAAAATAATAATAAAATTGATCAGAAATACAGTGTAGACATTGTTAATGTTGTACATGACTACTAAATGATTTATTATGGAATATCTACATAGGCCTACAGAGGCCCATTATCAGCAACCATCACCCCTGTGTTCCAATGGCACGTTGTGTTAGCTAATCCAAGTTTATCCAAGTCATTCTGCGAAATGAAGGCATTTCCATAAGAGAAATTGCCAAGAAACTGAAGATCTCATACAACGCTGTGTAGTACTCCCTTCACAGAACAACGCAAACTGGCTCTAACCAGAATCAAAAGAGGAGTGGAAGGCCCTGGTGCACAACTGAGGAAGAGGACAAGTACATTAGTGTCCAGTTTGAGAAACAGATGCCTCACAAGTCCTCAACTGGCAGCTTCATTAAATAGTACCCGCAAAACACCAGTCTCAACGTCAACAGTGAAGAAGTGACTCCGGGATGCTGGCCTTCTAGGCAGAATTGCAAAGAAAAAGCCATATCTCAAACTACCCAATAAGAAGAAAAGATTAAGATGGGCAAAAGAACACAAACACTGGACAGAGGAACTCTGTCAGAGGAAGATTGGAAAAAAGTGTTATGGACAGACGAATCTAAGTTTGAGGTGTTCGGATCACAAAGAAGAACATTCGTGAGATGTAGAAAAAATTAAAAGATGCTGGAGGAGTGCTTGACGCCATCTGTCAAGCATGGTGGAGGCAATGTGATGGTCTGAGGGTGCTTTGGTGGTGGTAAAGTGGGGGATTTGTACAGGGTAAAAGGGATCTTGAAAAAGGAAGGGTATAACTCTGTGGACAGTGCTTAATTGGAGCCAATTTCCTCCTACAACAGGACAATAACTCAAGGCACAGCTCCAACCTATGCAATAACTATTTAGGGAAGAAGCAGTCAGCTGGTATTCTGTCTATAATGGAGTGGCCAGCACAGTCACTGGATCTCAACCCTATTGAGCTGTTGTGGGAGCAGCTTGACCGTATGGTACGTAAAAGTGCCCATCAAGCCAATTAAACTTGTGGGAGAGGCTTCAGGAAGCAGGGGGTGAAATCTCTTCAGATTACCTCAACAAATTGACAACTAGAATGACAAAGGTCTGCAAGGCTGTAATTGCTGCAAATGGAGGATTATTTGATGAAAGCAAAGTTTGAAGGACTTTTTTATTTCAATTTAAAAAAAATGTTTTATAACCTTGTCAACTTCTTGACAATATTTCCTCTTCATTTTGCAACTCATTTCATGCATGTTTTCATGGAAAACAAGGATGTTTGTAAGTGACCCCAAACTTTTGAACGGCAGTGTAAATTCGAGACACTCCACTTAGTAAGACTTGTCAAGTTTCATATGGTATGTATTCATTTGTGGATGTCCATCACATTTTGTATAATATGTTCCGAATTACAATTCCAATTATATTTTTTTCGAATTGCAATTCGTACAAAATCTTACGAATTTACAAATAAGTATGACATGTTACGAGTTCCAATTTGTTGTGGCTAACGTTAGCTAGGTGACTAGGTCGCTAAAGCCAACGTTAGCTAGGTGGCTAACGTTAGCTAGGCTAGGGGTTAAGGTTAGGAGTTAGGTTAAAGGGTTAGGGCTTGCTTACATGCTAAGTAGTTGCAAAGTAGCTAAAAAGTAGTAAGTAGTTGAAAAGTTGCTAATTAGCTAAAATTATGAGATTCGAACACGCAACCTTAGCGTTACACGCCCACCCATCCCGACCAACCAACATCCTTTCATTTTGGCCTTAACTAACCTTCAGTCTTATATAACCATACCAAACCTAACATTTCAAACTAATTTGAATGTCCCAGGTTTACATTTACTATGTTTCGTCTAGTTGAGACCAGGCTGCGTCATAACACTTTATAACACCTCATAACCATGTCATGACAGCTGTCATAGCCTGTCGTACATAACATTGTAACACTGTTTTCACACAGACGTTTTGTTGAATAAAATGTACATGTTAATGTTGTGCCATACAGTATATTGTGATATTTTAGAACCTGGTTATGACACCTACATAAGTGTCAAAACCCACAAAAACCTACCACACAAGGCAAACCATTCAATTACACCAAACTTGTAGTAGGCTTTGTTAGATAACATTTCCTGGAATTAGCATTGTAATTGCACACACATTGATATTAGACATACAGTACCTACCCCAATGCTCATTTGCTGATGACTGGGATGAATTCAGAAGCGATCCAAGACACCCTCATTGTGACATATGACTGACATATGAGCATGCACATAATAGGTCACGTCATAATCACCAACTGCCAAATGTTGTTTTGTTCAGACTGCAGCTAAACTGTCACCTACACTGAACCAAGCAAAACATTCCATTCCTATTATTTCCATTCTCCCCCTCAGGTGTTGTGTCCCCATAAACCAATGGCTCAGTATAACTGTTCCTCTCTGGGTCGGCCTGCCACCACTCCTGACCAGCTTGGTTGGAATGTGTCCTGGGCCCTGGGCAACGTCAGTGCTGATGACATGGAGGACACTTGCCTGAATCGAAGTCAGTACCTGGAGAAGTTTCTAGGCTTCCAGCGTTCGCCTGTTTTCCTGCCGGTTTGCATTACCTTCCTCATCATCTTCGCTGTGGGAGTGTTAGGTAACGTGCTCACCTGCGCCGTCATCGTGCGCTACAAGGTGATGCGGACGCCAACTAATTACTACCTGTTCAGTCTGGCCGTGTCCGACTTATTGGTCCTAGTCCTGGGTATGCCGTTGGAACTCTATGAGATGTGGAGCAACTACCCGTTCCTGTTCGGCGCTGGTGGCTGTTACTTCAAGACCTTCCTGTTTGAGACGGTCTGCTTTGCATCCATTCTCAATGTAACGGCACTGAGCGTGGAGCGCTACATCGCCGTGTTACACCCGCTGAAAGTCAAGCACGTGGCCACGCACACCCATGCCAAGCGTGTCATCCTGATGCTGTGGGTCATGTCCATGGTGTGCGCCATGCCAAACACCAGCCTCCACGGGTTGGCCGTGTTGAGGCCTCGATTTGGCCGCCAATTCCCAGAGTCGGCCGTCTGCATGATGGTCAAGCCCATGTGGATGTACAACCTGATTATTCAAGTGACCACGCTGGTCTTCTTCCTGATGCCTATGCTCACCATCACTGTGCTGTACCTGCGCATCGGCCTGCAGCTCAGGATGGAGAGGGGCATGCAGGGGGTCGGGATCGGGCAGGGTTTTGTTCCTGATCGCCACTGCAGGCACCAGCAGAGGGCGCGCCACAGACAAGTCACCAAGATGCTTTGTGAGTTCCTCATCCACTTTCTCTATAGTGCCTGAAGGGTAGAGAGATGTCCAGGAAATGACAGATTACAGACCGATCTCTCTATTGAATAGGGATTTAAAATGATTTGCTGAAGTACAACCGTTCCTAAACATGTCTGTTGTTACTTAAACATTGCTGTTGCTCTCAGAAGATAAGATGTTCTGGAAATGCGACAAATTATAGACCAATATTTATTTTGAATTGGGACTTAAAATGTGCTAAAGTACAAACCAAAAGATTAGTTTCTAAACATGTTCATTGTCACTTAAACATTGCTCTTGCTCTCAAAGTCTGCAGATGTCTTGTCTTGTCTGTCCAACTGTCTACGCAGGCGTACTGGTGATTGTTTTTGGCATCTGCTGGGCTCCCTTCCACATTGACCGTCTCATGTGGAGCTTCATAAACTCCTGGACTGGCCACCACCACCTGGTCTTCGAGTACGTCCACGTCGTCTCCGGGGTCTTCTTCTACCTCAGCTCGGCGGTCAACCCCATCCTCTACAACCTCATGTCCACCCGCTTCCGGGAGATGTTCCAGCAGATCACGTGTCGCTCCGGCCTCTGTGGCGGCGACGTGCGCATGCTGAACGCCCGTAGCACCCAAATGACCCTACGTAGTATCGTCTATGAGAAGCCACAACATAATGGGACCCCAGAGAGAATCACCCTAGACAGAGAGGAGCAGAATGTGTACGTAAACCCCCACGGCCAGCATGTATATGGCAATACAAGCCCTGATTAGATAGAGGGTGATGGGGTGGGGGTACCAAAACAATGTACAAACATTACCTAAGATTGGGTACCAAAATGAGAAAATGTGTAGCTGATTGAACGTGTAAAGCGAGAGTTTGGATGGAAAGCAACAGAGTTGAAGTTGAGCCCTAGACTTTGGATTTTAAGTGGAATTCTCACTGGGCGATACCAAAATTAACCAGGATGAGGTACCAAAATGTAATTATTAAATCGATCACTGATTGAATGTGTAGCAGGTAGGTATTTATTGGGATGACTCATGTACTGAAGGCAGCTTTGTAGAGTAGACACTAGTTGGCACAGCCACAAAGTCATGAAATCAGATTAACCCTAACCACCCTGCTAACCTTATGCCTAACCCTAACATATAGCCAATTTTGACTTTGCAGCCGGCCCATCTAGTGGAAATCGCTTAGCTCTGCCTCCAGAACATGACATCTCAACAAACATCAACCAGCGACTGTGTACAGCCAGAGTGGATAGAGACAGTCATAAAGTTTAGTCCTTCGACTTTAAAATGGTTCTCACACACATACAATTAGTTATATGTGGGATATTCAAATGTTTATTCTGTGCAGATGAACGTGTTCTTCAACCGGATATTAATATTCAGATTGAACACGTTATTTATATAAGCTTATTTTGAAAAAGAAACGATACCCAGCTTTGTAAAATATCTTATTAATATAATACTGATCTTATTCTGTTCATATGTTTCAGGAGACACGATTAAATTGTAACAGTCTTCTTCCATGCGTTATTGTACTCGGTACACTATCAAAATCCCACTCACTATGAATGTATATCACAGGCAATATTGAAAGTATATGGGAGATAGAAATGTCATGACACAGACTTGGAAAATGTGATGTACGTATGACATCCTTAAAGAAATGGAAATGGGGCAGGATTTCCATCAGCAGTAAGTAAATATGTACGCTAAACAAATGCCGTGTGCCTTTCTAGTAATGCTCCACAATGCACAGTATTGTTTCAAGTGCTTTCTGAAAACTGCAATTGTTTTATTCCTGTGTAAACTGATTTCAAATTAATATTTTGGAAGGTTTCAGCATCACGTACATTTCCATTGCTAAACAGAAGTTAAATCATACAGTATTTAGTCATTACTTGCATGCTCCCATAACGTCTCAAATGTTTTTGAATGGTCTCTATTATGAAAATAAATAGTTCTAGATGATATATTAGATGTAACCTGTCATGTGGGTTCAGAAAGGACTTGATTTTTTTTATAGAATACAAATTCATGTGTTATGTTGCTTTTAAGTAGCCTACTGTAAAATCTGAACATTATTTAGGAAAACACAATGGTTTTACTGACGAGCGGCATGACAAATCTACATGAAAAATCGGTTTAAATTGCAACAGTATAATTTACATTTGATAGAAAAAAATGGTGGGGATATTATAAAGCCAATCTAATAGGAACACATTTCTTCAAGACGAATAAGACTTCTCTTGAGCTTTCTCTGTGTGCCATTGAGAATATTTCATTTAATATAGGAATAGCTAATTATATTCACAATCTCTGTTTGAATGACAACTCTGAGTGAACAGTGCAGCATGAATCTCACACACTTCCCCATTATTACATTTGCCCCGGATCCATCCGGATAATGAGCTAGTGACGGCTCTACTGACTTTCTACTCTCCTAATCAATACTTCTTTATTCGCTTTCTAGCTAACGACAACACCGATCGTAGCATCTCAGATTCACAGTCCGTCTGGTTGAATGACCGAGGACACAATATAAAATGTCCCAAAGTTCCCGGGATTATGACTTTTTACCCTGAGCCATCTGGGGTAATGACTCCACAGACTGCCTTGTCTGGCTTCACTGTGCTCTGGGGCAGAATACTTACCACTCAGACGTGTGTGTGGAGCGAACTTCAGAAATCCACACAGTCCCTGGGGAATTACAATAGGAGTCCAGCGCAAGTTACGGATAATGATGAAAATGTGCGTCTGGCACAAGTTGAGGTGACCTAGGAATTTAATAACAAATACAACAATGAAGCCAAAAATAATAGCATTGAAACACAGTGCAGGTCTGGCTGTGGAAGTTTGCTAGTTTTTGTCTGGCGATAGTGTGCTCCGTCAGTGGTTTGACAAAGAGAAGTGTAACCTGGTTAAGAAAATGATCACAATCTATTAGTAGTTTATCATAATTATTATAGTCATGTGATGTCCATGGAGATACCATGATTAATTAGATGTATTTGTTTGATAATAATTGTAACCTTTATTTTCCCAGGTAAATTGAAAACAAACTCTCATGGACAATGATGACCTCACAAATACAGACAGCAGCAAGAACAAAAACACATCGATGAAGTAAACCTGTAAAACAGCACTAAAGTATAGTCTGTGTACTACACATTGTTAAGAGTTCAGGAAATTGGAAATGTAAGTGCCAGAGGCGATATTCTCTCCGTCTCTGTCATCAACTGGCTGAAGTTGCTCATCTTAATGACTGCACACACTGAACGGCGGTTTTATTGATTGACAGGTACCAACTCCAGAAGGTTTTAAGCTGAAAGTTAAAGCTATGTCCTGTCTACGAGACTCATGGGCCAGAGGCAATACCATCACAGTGAGATAGCAATAACCAATCACACAATGAACTGGCTAAAGTTAATCACTTTCGGCTAAAGGTGGTTGGCTGAACATCACTGTTATGAATTTACTTCTAACCCCAGAAGCTGTAACCTCCTTTATCACCTAAGGCCTGTTTACAAAATTCATTAGTACACTCTCTGGAGAGTCCGAACATCATCGGAGTGTAAATAAGAAAATAAGAAAATAATACCTAATATTCTCCCTAAGAGTATCTCGTTCATATATTTAAGCAGGCTTATTTTAGACATTGCGGAGGCAAACTTTAGGATTCACCAGGGCACCATCAAGATTCTGCTGTCATTGTACGGTCTATAAACTTAAACTCATCAAAACTTCTGTGGTGAGGAAAGAATTTTCTCAGTGCCAAAAGAGAGAACTTTCTTCAAATTCGATTTTTATCTTCAAATCGCTATACATGGAAGGGTTCTTCTAAGCCTGGTAAAAACCAGAGATCTTTGAATCAGACTTTTACAATCAACTTGCTTGGTGCCCACAAGAAAGAGCCATCAGCTACCCTTTCACACTACTGAGCTGTGCCCAACTGTATTGTGTGGCCTGGTCAGACATCCAGCATAATTGCTGAAACAATGCTGGAGAAGACAACATGAAAGGAAAACATCAGAGCCTCTGCACTGTACAGTAGAGTTTGGCATTGTAAAAGGTGGTGAGAAGGGTATAAGAGAGGAGCTGGGGTGAAGATTTTCTTTGAGCTTCTCTGTTTACATTATTAGTGCCAACAGGGCTATTCTCGGCCCCGGATGGCTGGAAAAACCTATTTATAAAACATTCTACCAGAACCCTCTGCGCTCTATGAAATAAACAGCACCTCAAAGAATTTTAAAGCACACCACCAATGTAAGGCACGTGATAATGAAAATACGTGTGGCTTCTAACCCCTTTGGCATCACATCCACTCTGTGTGTAAACCCACGCAGCATTACGCTTTAATATAACACCTCAATACATGAAATAAAACCATCTATTCAAGTCAGTAGGTTGCATGCCTCTGAGTTAAGATGTCCATATATGGTCATCCTTCACAACTCTAAGACACACCTCCAAAGGAAGAATCTGGGGTTATCATACCTTATGAGTAGTTTAACGCGGACATAATACAAGCAAGCGTGTCATGCGATCGCATAGAAACCAGGCCTGTAATTTTGTGATTTTAGGGGCAAGGCCATTTGGCTTTTAAGATGTGCCCAATCTGCCAGGCAACTAGCAAAAATATCAAATTAAATGTATTTGAAAACTGAAAAAAAAAAACCACTAGCTATTCTGTTAAGAAGGCATATAAATGTACATAAATAATTAAGTGTACGTGATGTGTATTGGCTATAGTCGGTCATGTCAAAACTGATGCTAACATGAGGGAGAGGCGCCTGAAAATGTAGCCAGACTTTTAATTACAAACTAATATATATATATACACATCCAAATATATTTAAACTCAGTTTTTCCACAATTCCTGACATTTAATCCTAGTAAAAATTCCCTCTCTCAGGTCAGTTAGGATCACCACTTTATTTTAAGAATGTGAAATGTCAGAATAATAGTAGAGAGAATGATTTATTTCAGCTTTTATTTCTTTCATCACATTCCCAGTTTACACACACTCAATTAGTATTTGGTAGCATTGCGTTTAAAAATGGTTAAACTTGTGTCAAACGTTTCAGGTAGCCTTCCACAAGCTTCCCACAATAAGTTGGGTGAAGTTTGGCCCATTCCTCCTGACAGAGCTGGTATAACTGAGTCAAATTGGTTGGCCTCCTTGCTCGCACACACACTTCTGCCCACAAATGTTCTTTAGGATTGAGAACAGGGCTTTGTGATGGCCGGCCACTCCAATACCTTGACTTTGTTGTCCTTAAGCCATTTTGCCACAACTTTGGAATTATGCTTGGGGTCATTGTCCATTTGGAAGACCCATTTGCGACCAAGCTTTAACTTCCTGACTGATGTTATGAGATGTTGCTTCAATTTTTCCACGTCATTTTCCTTTCCCATGTTGCCATCTGTTTTGTGAAGTGCACCAGTTCCTCCTGCAGCAAAGCACCCCCACAACATGATGCTGCCACCCCCGTGTTCATGGTTGGGATGGTGTTCTTCAGCTTGCAAGCCCACCCTTTTCCCTCCAAATATAACAATGGTCATTATGGCCAAACAGTTCTATTTTGGTTTCACCAGAGGATATCTCTCCAAAAAGTATGATTTTTGTCCCCATGTGCAGTTGCAAACCGTAATCTGTTTTTTTTTTATGGCAGTTTTGGAGCAGTGGCTTCTTCCTTGCTGAGTGGCCTTTCAGGTTATGTCGATATAAGACTCGTTTTACTGTGGATATAGATACTTTTGTACCTGTTTCCTCCAGCATCTTCACAAGGTCCTTTGCTGTTGTTCTGGGATTGATTTGCACTTTTCGCACCAAAGTACGTTCATCTCTAGGAGACAGAACGCATCTCCTTCCTGAGCAGTATGACGGCTGCGTGGTCCCATGGTGTTTATACTTGCGTACTATTGTTTTTACAGATGAACGTGGTACCTTCAGGCATTTGGAAATTGCTCCCAAGGATGAACCAGACTTGTGGAGGTCTACAATTTTTTCTGAGGTCTTGGCTGATTTCTTTTGATTTTCCCATGATGTCAAGCAAAGAGGCACTGAGTTTGAAGGTAGGCCTTGAAATACATCCACAGGTACACCTCTAATTGACTCAAATGGTGTCAATTAGCCTCTCAGTAGCTTCTAAAGCCATGACATTTTCTGGAATTTTCCAAGCTGTTTAAAGGCACAGTCAACTTAGTGTATGTAAACTTCTGAACCACTGGAATTGTGATACAGTGAATTATAAGTGAAATAATCTGTCTGTAAACAATTGTTGGAAAAATGACTTGTCGTGCACAAAGTAGATGTCCTAAACGACTTGCCAAAACTATAGTTTGTTAACACGAAATTTATGGAGTGGTTGAAAACTGAGTTTTAAATGACTCCAACCTAAATGTATGTAAACTTCTGACTTCAACTATAAGTATATACAGTGGGGCAAAAAAGTATGTAGTCAGCCACCAATTGTGCAAGTTCTCCCACTTAAAAAGATGAGGCCTGTAATTTTCATCATAGGTACACTTCAACTATGACAGACTAAATGAGAAAAAGAATTCCAGAAAATCTCATTGTAGGATTTTTTATGAATTTGCAAATTATGGTGGAAAATAAGTATTTGGTCAATAACAACAGTTCTCAATACTTTGTTATATACCCTTTGTTGGCAATGACAGAGGTCAAACGTTTTCTGTAAGTACCAGTGATGGTGCCCCCTAATATTAGGATTAGCGGGTACCATCACTGCCATAGTGGAAACCCTTGCAACCCCCGGAAGGTGGAGGATCCCACAAACTCCGGGGGCCCATGTGCTCCCCATCACACACCTGTCTACATTTTAAATAAATCATTTTGACATTAACCCTCCTTTTAAATTTCAATGTGTAGCAAGTGAAGTGTTTGTGATGTCCAGTCTACTTGGGTAGTAGGTGAGGCAGACAAACAATATAGTTGTGATGCATCTAATTAGCCTATTTCCCAGTGGCAGGCTATAGGCCTACAGGACCGTTGTATTTTTTTAAATAATAATAAGTTACTGATTAGTATGCTGTTGCATCGAAAATCTATTTTACAATCTGCAATGTTTGAATTTCCCACTTTAATTCCTGAACAAGTAAAATACATTATTGCCAACAACCAGCAGTCTAAATGCAGTAGGGTAGATTGCCTAGCATAGGAAATTGATCCCATGTAAATTCGTAAAATCTTTGAACTATCCCTTAAGTGTTGATGTGTGGCCTACATTTGGCAGTGTTTTTGATTTACAATGGCCGTACCTATACATTTATGGGAAAATATAAAAATAACTGTCCTGATGTACAGAAAAGTAAGAGGATTGCATATTTCAAAATATCTCTCTCTGTGGGACACTTTGCAAAGTATACCTAGGCCAGTGCTAATGACTCATCTCCACTAGATGGCCACACAACACATGTCAAACGCAAGGCCTCATCTACAGTGTACAAAATATTAGGAACACCTGCTCTTTCCATGACAGACTGACAAGATGAATCCAGGTGAAAGCTATGATCCCTTATTGATGTCACCTATTAAATCCACTTCAAATCAGTGTAGATGAAGGAGAGGAGACAGGTTCAAGAAGGATTTTAAAGCCTTGAGACAGATTGTTTATGTGTGCCATTCAGATGGTGAATTGGCAAAACCCCAAAATGTAAGTGCCTTTGAACGGGGTATGATAGTAGGTGAGAGACGCACCAGTTTGAGTCAAGAACTGCCACACTGCTGGGTTTCGCTCACAACAGTTTCCCGTGTATCAAAAACGGTCCACCACCCAAAGAACATCCAGTCAACTTGACACAACTGTGGGAAGCATTGGAGTCAACCATGGGCCAGCATCCCTGTTGAACGCTTTTCGACACCTTGTTCAGTCCATGCCACAACAAATTAAGGCTGTTCTGAGAACACCCTTTATGAAACTTCTATTAACTAAAATAAGCCTCACGTATCAAAATAAAAATGTATTGCCTTCTTGACTAAATTCAACACTCATTGCCACACATACAAACACTCTTCACTTGCTTAATAATGAATTATCTGCTTAACGTGGACAGATTTAGCGTGGAGTGAACTCTCCCGCTTTGCCTCTACATCTCTGGCACTAACCAGTGGAAGTGGGAATGTTTGTATGGAGGTCAATGGGAGTGTCAAAATTGGTCAATAGAATGAAGTTACATTTTAGATGCAAGTCTTATTTGATCGAAGTTTCCAAATGGTTAGGTTGTTACAAATGTACTAATAAAAATCAGGCACGTTATCATAATTTTGGGGCGGCAGGGTAGCCTCGTGGTTAGAGCGTTGGACTAGTAACCGAAAGGTTGCAAGTTCAAATCCCCGAGCAGACAAGGTACAAATCTGTCATTCTGCCCCTGAATAGGCAGTTCATCATTGAAAATAAGAATTGTTGTTCTTCTTAACTGACTTGCCTAGTTAAATAAAGGTTAAAAAAAAATAATAATAAAAAAAAATAAAACAGAGTTGTGCCCATTGTTCACATGCTCCCACCTCCACCCGGTTTGCAGACATTAGTATTGTTAGACCATCGAGTCCTGCATCTTGTCCTTATATAGATCTTTGTTTTACTCAGCGATATGACGTTGCCACAAGCAGCACCACAGATGTTACAGATGAGCGCATACTTTGTAATAATCCTTGAATGTATCTGCACATGTGGGTTCGCTTCAATAGCTACAGGATGGCTGCAGGACCGGAAACAGAGGAGAAGTTCAGTCTGGCAACGCTCTAAGTTGTGGAAATCGACCCAATATTGCTGATTACTTTGTGCATCGCTGACTGACTATCTTTAAACTTATTTTCTGTTGTCTATGCAACAGCAGGGCATGGTCAACAACGTCGAAAACTTTCAGGTAGTCAATAAAAAGTGATACGCAATGCTCTTTTTTGTGCATCCTGAAGCTCACTGATCACCTTGGTTACAGCTGATTATACTATGTTTAGCTCTGAAATCAGACTGGCTTTGGGATATGACAATTATTGTAGAGAAAATCTTTCAGCTGTGAATTCATCAGGTTTTGAAGTTTTACAAATGTTATATAAAGAGTTGGATGTTGGGTTAACATTATAGAATAATACATTTATTGGACACAGAACACTATACTAAAAACAAATGACAACTTTATTCAAAAATACAACGCACAATGCTAATCTCTTCGTAAGACAACTGTGACACAAAACAATAATGGTAACACTTTACTTGACACCAAGCGCCATAACACCGTCATGACCAATATATTTACACGTGTTGTGACATGTATTGTGTTACCACGCTGGCTGTCAAGGAAAGTGTTACCACGCTGGGTGTCAAGGAAAGTGTTACCACGCTGGGTGTCAAGGAAAGTGTTACCACGCTGGGTGTCAAGGAAAGTGTTACCACGCTGGGTGTCAAGGAAAGTGTTACCACGCTGGGTGTCAAGGAAAGTGTTACCACGCTGGGTGTCAAGGAAAGTGTTACCAAAATAACACTAGGAAATACACGTGAAATAAAACATCAGTGATGTTCTTGACAAGCCAAAGAAAATCAATCACGCAAAACATGTACATACACTAGCATAATTTGCATAGTCGCTTAGACACCAGATACAAATTAAATGGAGTATAATTACCTTTGACCTCAGAAGAGTGTTTGACATCCTATTTGACATGTTTGATCTGCTTCCCAACCAAACACACATTGATATAGCTACAGTATGTTCCATTTAACAGATTATTTTAACTAAAGCGACTTACAGTTGTGTGTATACATTGTTTCTGCAGTCCATGTAGTTATATATAAACCTGAAATAGCAGCATGCTGTAGCTGAAAACCCCCAGCTGTGCTCAGTAGGGGGAAAACGTTTTGAAACAGAGTGAAACGGGGAGGTACTACCTGGGCCGTATCAACAAAGCGTCTCAGAGTAGAACATTGGTCGCAGGTGCTGAGAACGGAGACATTTTTCTCCTTCTCTCATGGGTAAAAATAAAAGCTATGCGTGAAGCCTCTTTAGGCACAAGAGTCCCACCTAGTCGGCAGATATTTAGGAGACCTCATGAGCTGTCCTAACCAGTTAAGAGTTACCAGCAGGTGTCTTGAAAACAGTAAAGGGCAGTGGTTCCTGCGCCATAGACAAGCAATGATCTGGAGTTGAAAGAATAGTTTGATATTTCTATACGATCAACCCATAAATAATCTAGACCTTCATGCAACAGTAGGTATTTCTTGCGCTTTTGACAATGATTTTACACGAGGCCTAATTCACATTATGATATGCCTAAATACTTATAACCACTAGGCTAATAAATGATCACATTTTTCTTTTTGACTATTTCATTAACCTACATGTATATCAAGTTGTCCCTTTGGAGTGCAATATTCCTAAATTGGGCATGCCTATAAGTTTGGCAATTGACAGCATCTAGGGGGTGTGCTTTTGGTGGTTAATGATAGACCTTTCAAAATGTTTTAGGCAACATTATCGGCAAGTGACTTGATGCCTACTGTGCTAAAAGAGATTCAGAGTTGTTGAAGGGGAGAGATGAGTGTGTTGATATAACAGTAATAGAATGAAAATTCCGCTTTTAACAACCATCATATTGTATGATTCAGTGCAATGCCTTTCAAATAAAAAATATCTTTGTAAAAAAGAAAAGAAGAAGTTATGCCAACATATTAGGCAATAATTAAGAGTAGTTTTTTGTTGTAGTCTTAAAACAAGTGTACAGGATTCCTAGGACCTTTCCTGAGATGCTTTGTGGATACGGGCCCTGAACAATAAGAACACAGATAAAGATACATGTGCTGTGCCGAACTTGACCCCATCTTAAAGGCTGGAGTAGGTTCGAGAACAAGGTAGTATTCACTAGGCACCAAAACAGAAAGAAACGGAGGGACCACCTCAATATGTAATAATAAAGGATTATTTTCCTTTTTGCATTGAACAACATTTTGATACGTTTTTGCCCTTACGAATATGACCCAGGTATGGGATATAAAGGCTCCCAGGCTCTATACACTCTTCCCCCAACTTGCCTCAACTTATCCTCATTACAGGTCTTTGGGGCAGTACTTCCTCTCAAACTGTGCCACGTCAAACTTGCGGGTGCAGCCTTTGTAGTTCATGTACCGTATCTTTCCGAAGATGGGTCTCTCGGCCCAGCCCTGGTCATGGACCCCACATATGGACCACATACAACCTACAGAGAGATAGAGAGGGTTGGGGGAAAAGAACGTTGCAGTGTAAAACAGACATGGTAGCAGTCGTAAGAACAAAGATTCAGCACGAGACAAGCAGGTAGAGGTTGTCATGACATTGCCCTCTTTGGGTACAGCAAGCCCCATCCCCCTCTCCCTGCCTCCCCCCTTCAACTAGGCTGCTGTGGTCAGAGAGAGGTCGTAAATTACAGTATAGAGATAGAGTGAAGTTCCATAGAGAACAAAGGAACACCTCACAGAACTTGAGGTCCAAACAACATATAAAAGAAGGTATAAAAGATCGGTGAAGAATCCAGCTACGAACTGGTCCGTTTGTTACAACTTGGGGAAGCTCATGGGAGACGGTGCAGCCACATTACCATAACGCTGTTTATATAATAGCCTAAGATATGAGGTTTAATTGTTGTATAAGATGAATGAGTGAGGATGATACTGTTTGTAAAATTGTGTAATGTGATTTTGGACTGTTTAATGAAGGAAACTCCAAATTCCCTTTTGAGTTGAACTAAATCAGAGGACCGCCCATGAACACAGTTAGGGTCAGGCATCCTGGGACAGCCCCTTTTCTGCAATTCCAAATAAAACCCCAATCTTGAGAATTCCTCAAGTTTCTCTCAATCATGTTTCTCTCAAAACAAAGGTTGCAGACCATTGCTGAATCTTTTAACCATACCACGTGGTTAAACTCTTAGACTATCGATACCGACAGAATAAGAACAAGTCTTCGATATTAATTACTAGTCTGCAGCTAGGAATTCGGTATCATTGGACGCGAAGAACGACAACCGCCGAAACATTCATTATATCACTCTGAACATTCAACTTTAACCACAACAGAGAGAGAGAGAGAGAGAGAGAGAACGAAAACTCTCCAACAGAAACTAACTTTTCAACAAAAATCCTGACGACACACTGAGTGTAAATATATATTGATTGCAATTGTTCCAGAATGAGTGAGCGTTCATGTGCAAAGTATTAGTATTTCAATTGTTATAATTATCAACTTTGTAGTGTCTCATCTTAGTCGACCCCCACTTCCCTTTTGTCTAACAAGCCGCGATGCCGGTTTAGCCCACTAGGGCACATTCTCCTATCATTTCTTGTAACCATATTTACTGTGTTTATGCATTTCTGTGAATGACTTAATAAATAAATGATTTAAGACAATTGATGTATGGATGACTCATGGTGCAGACTGGGTTCGTGCAGATAACCAACAATTTACGACGTTTGGAATGAGACTAATGTGAGGTAAAGTAAATAATTCATTAATTCAAAGACTAATTGACCAGATATAAAATATTTGAAAGGTTATATTGGGAAATTATAACTTTGTAATCTGAATATTTTCCTTGGTGCCTCGACTTCCTAGTTAATTACAGTTACATGATTAATCAGTTTGATCGCATAATACTAATTACAGAGAATCTTTGATAAAAACCAAGTCTTCAATTTAATGATAGTAAAGACACGACAAGGTGCCAGCGCTGTGATTTAATTTACACAGCGCTGGTGATGACAGTTAGTTAATATAGTTAATATATTTAGAAAAAGGTTTGCTTCCCAAATGTCAGCATTCAAAATACATTTTTTTTTATAATAACCCCTTAAATCAGGCAAAACCTGTCTTAACCAGAAAGCGCAGGTGGAGTCTACTAGGTTCAGATGCAGCCTCCCCATTAAGGTACCAAAATCAAAAGAACATACCCAAACGGTAGAGCTGCACAATTAATCAAAATTGCGATCTAGACATGCGCAATATCCATCATCGCAAATCTGCGATATTTTTTTAAATGCCACTTAGCCGTTAGCCATCTTTAACACCCGTTTATTTTACTTTTGATTTATTGCTCGAGTTGACGGAGATCCCCCTCCATCTCTCCTCTTTAGGCCGGAGATCCCCCTCCTCTTTAGGCCGGAGATCCCCCTCCATCTCTCCTCTTTAGGCCGGAGATCCCCCTCCATCTCTCCTCTTTAGGCCGGAGATCCCCCTCCATCTCTCCTCTTTAGGCCGGAGATCCCCCTCCTCTTTAGGCCGGAGATCCCCCTCCATCTCTCCTCTTTAGGCCGGAGATCCCCCTCCATCTCTCCTCTTTAGGCCGGAGATCCCCCTCCTCTTTAGGCCGGAGATCCCCCTCCATCTCTCCTCTTTAGGCCGGAGATCCCCCTCCATCTCTCCTCTTTAGGCCGGAGATCCCCCTCCATCTCTCCTCTTTAGGCCGGAGATCCCCTCCTCTTTAGGCCGGAGATCCCCCTCCATCTCTCCTCTTTAGGCCGGAGATCCCCCTCCATCTCTCCTCTTTAGGCCGGAGATCCCCCTCCTCTTTAGGCCGGAGATCCCCCTCCATCTCTCCTCTTTAGGCCGGAGATCCCCCTCCATCTCTCCTCTTTAGGCCGGAGATCCCCCTCCATCTCTCCTCTTTAGGCCGGAGATCACCCTCCATCTCTCCTCTTTAGGCCGGAGATCCCTGGACTCTACAAGGTGTCTAAAGTATTCTATAGGGATGCTGGTTCAAATTGACTTCAATGCTTCCCACAGTTGTGTCAAGTTGGCAGGATGTCCTTGGTGTGGTGGACCATTCGTGACACACGTGAAACTATTGAGTGTGAAAACCCAGCAGCACTGCATTTCTCGACACAAACTGGTGCGCCTGGAACCTATTACCATACCTAGTTCAAAGGTTCTTAATCTTTTGTATTGCCCATTCACCTTATTTAACTAGGCAATTCTATCAGATCTAGGAACATTGAAGGGGTGTAGGAAGGGGCTAGGTGCAGAAATGGAACCAAAATAATAGGTGCTCTGGGTAAGAATTGAACCAACCACCAGTGAGTCACTTACCTACGAATCCGTTGGGGTCCTGCCCATCCAACTCGTATCGGTCGTTGAGGTAGATGGCGATGGAGAGCGCTCCCTCTGGTGAAGAGGTCCACTCCAGGATCTTCTTGGCCCAGTACATCCTTAGGAAGCCATGCATCTTACCCTCAATCACCATCTGGTACTACAGGAGGAAGGATAGAAGATGGAGAACTTATTTACAGTGATATAGGGCTGTCCCGGTCAACAACAAAAAAAATATTGGTTGACCGAGTCGTCGTTCTTTCAACCAATCGATTAGTCTAAATTTAAAAAACGTGTATTTTTTCATATACAGTGAATTCGCAAAGTATTCATACCTCGACTTTCCACATTTTGTTACGTTGACTTATTCTAAAATGGATTAAATTGTTTTTTCCCCCATCAATCTACATACAATAGCTCATAACAACCAAGCAAAAACAAGTTTTTCGAAATCTTATCAAATTTATTCAAAACATTTAAAAAACTGAAATATTACATTTACATAAGTACTCAGACCCCTTTACTCGGTCCTTTGTTGAAGCACCTTTAGCAGCGATTACAGCCTCAAGTCTTACTGGGTATGACGCTACAAGCACACCTGTATTTGGAGAGTTTCTCACATTCTTCTCTGCATATCCTCTCAAGCTCTGTTAGGTTGGATGGGGAGCGTAGCTGCACAGCTATTTTCAGGTCTCTCTAGAGATGTTCGATCGGGTTCAAGTCCGGGCTCTGGCTGTGCTACTCAAGGACATTGAGATTTGTCCCAAAGCCACTCCTGTGTTGTCTTGGCTGATGGAAGGTGACCCGTCACCCCAGTCTGAGGTCCTGAGCAGGTTTTTAATCAAGGATCTCTCTGAACTTTGCGCCGTTCATCTTTCCCTCAATCCTGACCAGTCTCCCAGTCCCTGCCGCTGATACACATCCTCACAGCATGATGCTGCCATCACCGTAGGGATGGTGCCAGGCTTGGCATTCAGGACAAAGAGTTCAATCTTGGTTTCATCAGACCAGAGAATCTTATTTCTCATGGTCAGAGTCCTTTAGGTGCCTTTTGGCAAACTCCAAGCGGGCTGTCATGTGCCTTTTACTGAGGAGTGGCTTTTGTCTGGCCACTCTACCATAAAAGGCCTGATTGGTGGAGTGGTGGAGAGATGGGAGAACCTTCCAGAAGGACAACCATCTCCACAGAGGAACTCTGGAGCTCTGTCAGAGTGACCATCGGTATCTTGGTTAACTTCCTGACCAAGGCTCTTCTCCCCCGATTGCTCAGTTTGGCCAGGCGGCCAGCTCTATGAAGAGTCTTGGTGGTTCCAAACTACTTACATTTAAGAATGATGGAGGCCACTGTGTTCTTGGGGACCTTCAATACTGCAGAAATGTTTTGGTACCCTTCCCCAGATTTATGCTTCAATACAATCCTGTTTCGGAGCTCTACGGACACTTTCTTCGACCTCATGGCTTTGTTTTTGCTCTGACATGCACTGTCAACTGTGGAATCTTATATAGACAGGTGTGTGCCTTTCCAAATCATGTCCAAATCAATTGAATTCACCACAGGTGGACTACAATCAAGTTGTAAAAACATCAAGAATGATCAATGGATGTAAATAAATGTTTTTGTTTATTTTTACATTTGCAAACATTTCTAAAAACCTTTGGTGTGTGTAGAGCAGGTGTCCACATACTTTTGGCCATGTGTATATGGATGATTTATAAAGCCAGGCACATTTAACAGTTAGGCTTTTGATTATAGAGCTAATTAAAGTTGGGGTTCTCTCTCTCCTCACTTTTCTTAGACAATTAAGGCAAGGGCTGTTTTCTCCTCAACTTCACTGCAGCCTCCGCCACATTGTTCTCAACACCAATAACCTGGGTAACTTTGCTATTATACACATAGCAACATGGTCTAGGAAAAGGTGTCAATTTAACAGCGTGTTTGTTTCAGAAACGCGGCCAGGGACCGCTATCCAACGCTGAAGTGCATTTGTTAAAAAATAATATTTTTATTAGTGTAGCGCCATTGTTCTTATGTAATATAACCATATACAATTTCAGTAGTGCACGTCTTAGCGTGATGGACTTTGCCATCCCCACGGCCTCCACAATGGATTAGTCCACTCAGACAGGTGTCTTGTACACTGATTTTTTCAGTCGAAGCAGTAGCAATCTCGGTCGACCAAAAGCTTATCGACAAAACAATCGTAAATGGGGTCAGCCACTTTTTGACTTCCCGGTGTAGTTTTTCTGGGCATTGCTAACCAGCAAACGGTTAGTAGTTAACGACACCAGATGGAAGTCAAAAATTCTCTTTAATCCTTCGCAATTTACAGTAGTGAGTGCATTCATATGTGTCAAAGTGATTGGAGTTGTTTTCATGCATATTATAAGTTGCTTTGGATAAACGTGTAAACTGCAGATTTTCTTACATGATTTATGTTAATAAATAAATACAAGTCTTGTTGTTATTCTGAGACTTGCTGAATTGGATGGTTTGCATGTTGATAGTCTATGGGCGGTCAGCACTGTAAACGATACCTGGGCTGCGTTCCAGAGCTTGTCGTGGGTCTGGGCTTTCTCCAGCTGCTCGCGGGTATAGACGTATGGCCTGGGGTCTTTGGCGTGATCTTTCAACGTTTTCTGGGCCCAGTCATTTGCACCTAGATCAAATACAAGGATCATTAATGTTAACTTCGCAAAACAGAACGGAAACATCCCTTCCCCTTTAAAATGTCACAAAGGTCTTTAAATTGTTGCAATGTCTAAAACCCTGCACATAATCTACCATATAGATACTAATAAAATGTTATTTGAAACGCTATTTGAAATGCTTACGGGCCCTTCCCAACAAAACAGAGAGAAAGAAAATAGAGAAAGTAATAACACGTAATAATAAAAACTTAATGAGTAACGATAACTTAGCTTTATACACAGGGTACCAGTGCCGAGTCGATGTGCAGGTAACAAGGTAATTGACGTAGATATGAACATAGACAGTACCAGTCAAAAGTTTGGACACACCTGCTCATTGCAGGGTTTTTCTTTATTTTTACTATTTACTATACTCTGGAATAATAGTGAGGACATCAAAACTATGAAATAACACATATGGAATCATGAAGGAACCAAAGAAGTGTTAAACAAATCAAAACATATTTTATATTTGAGATTCTAAAAAGTAACAACCGTTTGCCTTGACAGTTTTCCACACTCTTGGCATTCTCTCAACCAGCTTAATGGGGTAGTCACCTGGAATGCATTTCAATTAACAGGTGTGCATTGTTAAACGTTAATTTGTGGAATTTCTTAACCTTCTTAATGCGTTTGAGCCAATCACTGGTGTTGTGACATTGTAGGGGTGGTATACAGAAGATAGCCCTATTTGGTAAAAGACCAAGTTAATTTCTGGCAATCTCGATGGGGGTGCCAAAGGGTTCAATTCTCAGGCCAACTATTTTCTCTGTATATATCAATGATGTGTCGCACTTGCTGCTGGTGATTCTCTGATCCACCTCTACGCAGACGACACCATTCTGTACACATCTGGCCCTTCTTTGGACAAACCTCCAAAAGAGCTTCAACGCCATACAACTCTCCTTCAGTGGCCTCCAACTGCTTTTAAATGCTAGTAAAACTGCTCTTCAACCGATTGTTGCCCGCACCCTCCCGCCCGACTAGCATCACGACTCTGGACGGTTCTGACTTAGAATATGTGGACAACTACAAATACCTAGGTGTCTGGTTAGACTGTAAACTCTCCCTCCAGACTCACATAAAACATCTCCAATCCAAAGTTAAATCTAGAATTGGCTTTCTATTTCGCAACAAAGCATCCTTCACTCATGCTGCCAAACATACCCTCGTAAAACTGACCATCCTACCGATCCTTGACTTTGGCAATGTCATTTACAAAATTGCCTCCAACACTCTAATCAGCAAATTGGATGCAGTCTATCACAGTGCAATCCGTTTTATCACCAAAGCCCCATGTACTACCCCCCACTGCGACCTCTATGCTCTCGTTGGCTGGCCTTCACTACATATTCGTTGCCAAACCCACTGGCTCCAGGACAGCTATAAGTCTTTGCTAGGTAAAGCCCCGCCTTATCTCAGCTCACTGGGTCAGCATAGCAACACCAACCCGTAGCATGCGCTCCAGCAGGTATATTGCACTGGTCATCTCCAAAGCCAACACCTCCTTTGGCTGCCTTTCCTTCCAGTTATCTCCTGCCAATGACTGGAACGAATTGCAAACATCTCTGAAGCTGGAGTCTTATAGCTCCCTAACTTTAAGCATCAGCTGTCAGAGCAGCTTACCGATTGCTGCAGCTGTACACAGCCCATCTGTAAATAGCCCACCCGACTACCTCATCCCCATATTATTACTTACGCTCTTGCTCCTTTACTCCTCAGTAGCTCTACTTGCACATCATCATCTGCACATCTATCACGCCAGTATTAATGCTAAATTGTAATTATTTTTGCCTCTAGAGCCTATTTATTGTCTACCTCCCTACATTTGCACACACTGTACATAGATTTTTCTATTTTTCTTTTGCGTTGACTGTAAGACACTGTAAGAGACTAAGTTCAAGTAAGACACTCAACATCAACTGTTCTGAGGAGACTGTGTGAATCAGGCCTTAATGGGCAAATTGCTGCAAAGAAACCACTACTAAAAGGACACCAATAAGAAAATGAAGAGACTCACTTGGGCTAAAAAACACAAGCAGTGGACATTAGACCGGTGGAAATCTGTCCTTTGGTTTGACAAGTCCAAATTTGAGATTTTTGGTTCCAACCGCCGTGTCGTTGTGAGACACAGAGTAGGTGAACGGATGATCTCCGCATGTGTTGTTCCCACCGTGAAGCATGGAAGAGGTGGTGTGATGGTGCTTTGCTGGTGACACTGTCTGGGATTTATTTGGAAGCATTCCAGGTGAAGCTGAAAAAAAGGGGGGAAAATAGCAGCAGTTGTGGCCTTTAGCTCAGCCCGAATGTTGCCTGTAGTCCATGGCTTCTGGTTGGGATATGTACGTACAGTCACTGTGGGGACGACGTCATCAATGCACTTGTTTACGAAGCCGTGATTTCCTGCCATGGCCAGCGAAGAGCCCGGATCTCAATCCCATTGAGCACATCTGGGACCTGTTGGATCGGAGGGTGAGGGCTATTCCCCCCAGAAATGTCAGGGAACTTGCAGGTGCCTTTGTTGGAAGAGTGGGGTAACATCTCACATCAAGAACTGGCAAATCTGGTGCAGTCCATGAGGAGGAGACGCCCTGTAGTACTTAATGCAGCTGGTGGCAACACCAGATACTGACTGTTACTTTTGATTTTGACCCCTCCTTTGTTCAGGGACACATTATTCAATTTCTGTTAGTCACATGTCAGTGGAACTTGTTCAGTTTATGTCTCAGCTGTTGAATCTTATGTTCATACAAATATTTACACGTTAAGTTTGCTGAAAATAAACGCAGTTGACAGCGAGAGGACGTTTCTTTTTTGCCGAGTTTAGATTAAGTCTCTCTTCGTAAATAGTATGGTCTACAGCTTATCGTGAGGTATTCTACCTCAGGCACCAGCTGTTGTTAACAAAGAGAAACGCACCCCTCACTTCAGCTTACCTGGGGCTTCCCTTTGATCCTGCAGATGCATAGAAAAACCAGCTAGACATATTATCCATGTCCTTGTTCAACCATGACGGACACTGAGAAACATAGGATATTACAGTTCTTCTGGTCCCGTTGATAGGATAGTCTCGAACGGAGCCATCCAGTTTGTTCTCCGGTGATTCTCCAATAGAACAGAGGGTAAAGGCGGACTATTTATTCGTCAGGATGCTCGCATGTCGGCCTCCCTTATGCCGTCTCTTTTCCGAGTCCCTGGGATTAGGGCCTGATCCAGGGCGAGCAGTATGCCCTGTTCCACAGATTAGTTTATTTTCCGAGTCCCTGGGATTAGGGCCTGATCCAGGGCGACCAATATGCCCTGTTCCACAGATTTGTTTCTTTTCCGAGTCCCTGGGATTAGGGCCTGATCCAAGGCGAGCAGTATGCCCTGTTCCACAGATTTGTTTCTTTTCCGAGTCCCTGGGATTAGGGCCTGATCCAGTGCGACCAATATGCCCTGTTCCACAGATTTGTTTCTTTTCCGAGTCCCTGGGATTAGGGCCTGATCCAGGGCGAGCAGTATGCCCTGTTCCACAGATTTGTTTCTTTTCCGAGTCCCTGGGATTAGGGCCTGATCCAGGGCGACCAATATGCCCTGTTCCACAGATTTGTTTCTTTTCCGAGTCCCTGGGATTAGGGCCTGATCCAGGGTGACCAGTATGCCCTGTTCCACAGATTTGTTTCTTTTCCGAGTCCCTGGGATTAGGGCCTGATCCAGGGCGGCCAGTATGCCCTGTTCCACAGATTCGTTGAAGTAGAAATCTGAATCCAAATCAAGGTTAGCGATTGCTGTTCTGATGTCCAGAAGCTCTTTTCGGGAATAGTAAACTATGATCAGCACAAAAAAACAAAACAGCAGAACTGGTTATGAGCCTGTAGAACAGGCCTGTAGCCTGTATCCATCGCAGCGCAATTCTAATCAGGTATTTGCTTGGGGCTCTGGTCAAATGTAGTGCACTACATAGAGAATAGGGTGCCATTTTGGATGCCGATCACATCTTAACTCAAGAGAACTCAGTCCTCCTCACTCACCCTTCACACTGTCATAGCTGGGGTTGTAGAAACAGAAGTTATCGGTCAACTCTCTGCGCACCACCAGTTCTTCTGTGAAGGAGGAAACGGACTCGCCGGCACTCTTCCCACAGCACTTTACCTGCAGCACCACGCGCTGGGCAGACAAGTGACCTGGAGATAGGTAGGGATGGAGGTAGGGATGGAGATAGGGATAGAGGGATAGAGAGCAGGAGGAAGAGAAGGAGGGACAGTCAGTGGAGTCCACCTTGAGCTTCAGAAATAAGTTTTAAAAACATTAGCATACAAATAACACTGGATACGAGCAGGCCTGCAAAGCCTGTGTTTCTTTAGGTGGGAGTGGGGCTTCTCACCGGGTGGGTGCTAGATGTATAAGGTCATAAGAAGTGTGTTTGTAGGCTGGTATCAGGTGAACACTGTGTTTTGAGTTGGCATGTTGAATTTAATTCAACATTTAGAAAGGAGAGAGCTGACACAGGTGTGTATTGCAGGCTCATAGTGGGTGTGTAATTATAGGCTGAAATAACACTATAGTTTGTATTGGCACAAATTCCAGTAAGCGGCTTCCCCAACTGACCGAAACGGATCCACGGCGAGAGCTGACTAACGGCAGAAGAATTGGGGTTGTTCCTCTGAGTGGCAAAGTTCTTGAGGCGCAGGTCGATGAAAGATTCCAACATGGCTATGCCTGCTGCAGTGCCAGACTTGGCCCAATCCACCTCCTCCACCGTCCTGTCCACCTCCAGAGAGGCCAATGCCTCTGCCCAGTCTACTGGCTGGAAGGAGAGAAGAGCTTCATTTATTTAAGGTTGTGAAAAGTTTAATGGAGTGGCCTATACCAACAGAGGAGGAAAGACGATGGGAAAGATATGAGGAAGAACTTAGGTCTTCTCTAAAAACAACATCAAACTTACTTCCACTTTGGTGTTTGCAGGTCTGGAGGGACTTGATAGGTGTAAGCAATACAACAGAAGCTGCATTGGAAGGCTTTGCAAAGTCATCACCTTATTGCTTACACCTATCCTGTGCATTCTGCTAATACGGTGGAAAGGAGACGGTGGGGGCTATGGGTTGTTTTCTGATCAGACAAGAATTTAACCAACCCAGAGACCAACTCATTAACCAACCCAGTTTAGTGGATTGTGTCAATACAAATACCATTAAGGAATCCCTCATCTTAACGAGGCCCACCTTCTATAAGCAACCTCTTACTTTGGCGGTTCGGAGAGCAGTGTGTGGGTGTTTGTCCACTAAAGGCATCTCTGTGAGGAACTCCTTCAGAAGCTTGGTGATCTTGTTACGGATCGTCCTGGCAGAATACTCCAGCTTGTCTGATGCCACCCAGCAGGGCACCACGTTATGGGCATCGACCTGCGGTAGTGACGGGGAGACGTGGTAGTTGACAGACTGGAAATCCTTTGTTAATATAGCCTGAGAAATTGAAGGAAGAAAGCTATACAGGAATTCAATAGGTGTTCAGTGTTGGTATAACAGAGTGAATTCCATCCCTGTCTACCCAACACGGGACACAAACCTTCTAACACAAATCTTTTGCACAATGATACTCTAGAAGCTCCGGCCCCCCAATAACACTGACCCAGAAAAATAAATGCATCTGGGTGCGACTTTCATCTGACTTTTACCCCATAATGTTAAATCAAGCCACAACACACCGTCTGTGCATTTTTGTGATACATTTGACAAAAATGTTCGCAAATTGCCATGCAAAATATCAGAATTGCTGCAGCAAAATAAAGCACTTTTACACGCAACTATCACATTTTTTTTAAAACCGCAAAGTAATCCTGAAGGGACTGATCTGCATACTTGTATGAAGGGGATATCACACAATAAATGCAACACGGAACCGAAACCGGATGCGCACGTGCGCCATCGTGCATAAATGTATTTCTCCCATTACACCAAACGCGATCACGACACACAGGTTAAAATATCAAAACCAACTCTGAACCAATGACATTAATTTGGGGACAGGTCGAAAAGCATGAAACATGTATGGCAATTTAGCTAGTTAGCTTGCTAGTTAATTTGTCCTTTTTAGCTAGCTTGCTGTTGCTAGCTAATTTGTCCTGGGATATAAACATTGAGTTGTTATTTTACCTGAAATGCACAAGGTCCTCTACTCCGCCAATTAATCCACACATAAAATGGTCAAGCGAATTGTTTCTAGTCATCTCTCCTCCTTCCAGGCTTTTTCATCTTTGAATTTATATGGTGATCCATCTACACTTTCATAGTATTACCACGACAACCGGCAAAACAGTTTGTCTTTCAATCACCCACGTGGGTATAACCAATGAGGAGATGGCACGTGGGTACCTGCTTCTATAAACCAATGAGGGGATGGGAGAGGCAGGTCTTGCAGCGCGATCTGCGTCAGAAATAGGAATGACTTCTATTTTAGCCCTTGGCAACGCGATGCTCGCGCACGCGACATGTCCGGTCTGGTCAGCATGTAAGTAATCCTGAAGGGACTGATCTTCACACTTGTATGAAAGGGATATCACACAAAAAATGCTAAGTATTCCTGAAGCGACTGATCTTCATACTTGTATGAAGGGGATATCTGACGGAAGCCCCTTTTTGACCTCCTCCACCCACTGCAGCGGTGTCCTTAGAGAGGAGAAGTCGGTCACTACTGCCCCAAAACTCCAGTCCGCCACAAACCCTGGCAGCAATTCTCCAGCGAAGCCATGGAGCAGGTGGAACTGAATATCCAGGGCACTGCAGTCCTGTGAAAGGGGGGAAAAATAAGTGCATGGGACAAGAAGGAAGTAGGTATAGAGGAGAATCTCAATTGGAATATCTTGATTCCTTTCGCCCCCTAGCATCCACTCGAGTAGGAGGAGGAAACGTGGAAAGAAATGCACTTGTAAGAAATGAGTCTGTCCTCCTCTAGCACTCCATCAGGCAAATTACATTTACATAAATAAAATAAAAATGTACTCAGTTCTGCCTCCAGGGAAAGACTCATGGCAATAAAAGTCAACCTACTCCCTAGATAGAAAGAACAGGGAAGAGAACACACAAGTCATTTTCACCCCAGACAACAATGGAGGGTTTCTCTACCTTTGCAACTTCCTCCAGTCCCCTCAGCATGAAGCCAAAATGGCGGATGGTGGCCAACTCTGAGTTTTGTGATACCACCAAACAGAAACAGATATGCAGGGGCAGCTTCTCTTCGAGGGCAAGCTGCTGGGCATAGATCAACGCCCAGTTATCTACAGAAAGAGTCAAAGAGAGAAGCAAACATTCTGTTACTGGTGAATATGGCTGCAAATACTGAAAAGAATCCACCCAAAAAAAATCCCACTACAATGTCAACCCAAACTATACTGGCTTGAATAGTTTATTTTTTCCATTGTCATTTCGAGCATGGTGGATGCAAACCAGGCCAAAACACAGCTCAGCAGTGTGAAAAGGCTGCATTCAATGCACTTTCTATTGGACATTCTTATTTACAATGGCGGCCTATTCCGGCTAAACCGGGATGACGCTGAGCCAATTGTGCACCGCTATGGGACTCCCAATTACAGCCGGATGTGATACAGCCTGGAATCGAAACAGGGACTGTAGTGGTGCCTCTTGCACTGAGATGCAGTGTCTTAGACCACTGCGCCACTTGGGAGCCCACTGTATATTGGTAGTGGATATACTGGAGATTCTCACCTTGGACCCTGTGATCCCGGTTCATCCAGTAGACTACTCCCTCTGAACCTTGCTTTATCTTCTGGGTTTGGGACAGAAAACGGAGGCGCTGCTTGTTGAATTTCAAGTCCTTCTTCTCCTTCCGTTGCTCTGCCACCACATCCTGCAGCCAGCCCTCTACTCTCTCCCTCTTCCCATCTTTTACAGCCTGCAGCTTCTGCCGTTTGGTGTTGTCCATTTTCACAAATGTTGCCTTGCGTTTTTCTGCTGGCATGGTGGTTTGATTATTAATGCTGCTTGGGCCTACTAATTTGGTAAAGGAGCAGTGTCTTTGGCTCTCGAGTGTCACAAACTTCCAAATGTGCTTGGATGCTGGAATGAGCAACAAACTGGATAGAGGGAAGCATTGGATGATAATTACTAAAGAAATATCACTTTTTCATCTTCAATACATTTTCTAATAATGCAAGCAACCATGGCAAAACAGGATGTTATCATGCAGACCAAGACACCATTTGATGTAAGCCAGGAAATAATTAAATGACAATCGCACTGAAATGTTTGGCAAGAAATGCCTTACCTGCGATGCATAGATTATTGTAAACGTGTATCGCAGTCCTCTTCAGAGTTAAACTGAGGCTTCTTGATATGTATGTATTCAAACAACAGCAGATATGTACACATCTACACGCGTGTCGTGTTCTTTTTGTTTTGTAAGAGCAGATCTTTTGGTGGGGGGGGGGTATTATGACAACTACAAATCCCAAAATGCCATTCGTGTCTCTAATTTTTGCCGTCGTCACTAGTTACCACAGCCACAAAGTCTTAAGCTCCCCATGTCTAAAATTGATATTCTTAAAATCTGATTTTAAACCTAACCACACTCATAACCTTATACATACCCCTAAATTAAGACCAAATAGCACATTTTGTCTTTGTGGCTGTTGTATCTAGTGACAACCGTTTAGACGGGGGGATATTTGACGTCACTAGATAGCTAGGCTGGCTAGCTAGCTAGCGTGCTAATTTTTGTGAATTTTATCCAGAATATTTTCCTGTGTGTAGCTACAGATTTCCACAGTATGAGCAACGTTGGTTTTTCGGCTACACGGGGGATCAGCTCCGGCGGACCTGATAAAGTCGACATGTCTTTAGGTAAGTAAGTCGCTCTGGATAAGAGCGTCTGCTAAATGACTTAAATGTAAAATGTAAATGTAAGGCCGCTCGCGACACCGTTGATGTGGGTGGGTCCACCGGCAGCTAGTTTGCTAAATGTTCGCATATGAGGGATCATAATATGCATCGTTATATAGCTAATTATATGCATTTTTTTAGATACATTACACTGTATATTTAAAACGACTTACATACTACTCTGGGCAACTTTGTTTGCTAACCGCTGCGTTCATTCAATGCGACTAAGCGAATTAGCCACTACTACTCAGTTAACGAACTGCTAGCTAACGTTAATTGTTATGCAGGTCTATTGGCCCATCCAAATGTCCGCGAGAATGATTAATGTAGTTAGGTAGTTAGTTAACTAGAATGTACAAATTCAGCCAAGACTTCCAAGAGTCAGACAAACTTTAATTCATAAGCATGGCATACATAACGTTAGATTGACTGAAAGAGCTCACTGACAAGTAAACGTATTGTTTTGTTCATCTGACTGTCCTAGATGATATAATTCGTTTGAACAAGAAAGAGCAACAAGCAAGGAGGCCGGGCCCGGGGAACCGCAGGCCACTACAGAAGGGAAAGGTCTTTGTCCAAGGGAAGCCAGTTGGAGCGAGGGCCAGGGGACAGACTCAAAGACGTGTGTACAGTAGTTTTGTTTGTGGTGCTCTTCACTGCAACTAGTTCTCCATTGTTGACCATAAACTAGGTGGTTCGAGCCCTGAATGCTGATTTGGTTGACAGTCGTGGTATCTCAGATCATATACCACGAGTATGACAAAATATTTATTTTTACTTCTCTAATTACTAAGGGCTGTATCCAGGCACTCCGCTTTGCGTCATGTGTAAGAGCCCTTAGCCACATTGGCTATATACCACACCCCCTTGGGTGGCAGGTAGCCTAGTGGTTAGAGCGTTGGGCCAGTAACCGAAAGGTCGAATCCCAGAGCCCGCCAGGCCATGTTTCTCTTCCACAGGGGCCTCAAGGTACACTCTATTGGCCCATAGGTGTCTCTGACCGTATGTAGACTTCTACTCCTGATCAAGGCAGTTAACCCACTGTTACTAAAACATTATTGTAAATAAAAATGTGTTCTTAACTGACTTGCCTAGTTAAATAAAGGTTAAATATACATATATACATTTTAAATAACTTAATATAATCATGCCTGGGATATTTGAAATGCCAGTGAACTAGTTAGACCTTCAAATACATCACATCAATTGAATTCTCCACATGAATAAGAAGCTGTGTCATTTCCAGGAGGTGGTGTACCAAGAGGTGCGATAACGAGAGCGGGTTTTGGAAGAGGCCGAAAGATTCCCCCTCCGGTTGGTCGACGCCGGGGTCAAGGGGTTATCACTGGACTGGCAGCCCGGAAGACTGCAGCACTACAGAAAGGCATCAGTCCGCTCAACCGACCTGCGATCAACCGGGTACTAAGGGCTCATACATCTGGGACATTTTCATTAGGGCACACTGTAGCAAAACGTGCATCAGAACCAAAATGAGCATCCCTTATTGGACAAGTTAAGATAATACCCTGCTGTTTCGAACTGTTTTCCTCCGTTTCATGCCTAGTTAACATGACCCTTGTTTGGATCAAAGAGGAGAGAGTTAGTTTCCAAAGAAGACTGTGCTCCTCTGTTCACCATCTCTATTTACATTTTCTCTCTCAGAAGTTACAGCCCTTCAACAACCGATCACGGCCCTTCAACAACCAATCACGGCCCTTCAACAACCAATCACGGCCCTTCAACAACCAATCACGGCCCTTCAACAACCAATCACGGCCTTTTATCCAACCAGCCCAATACAGACAGGTGCAAGGCCAAAGGAGGCCCTACAGACAGACAGACGTACAGAGACGCCTCGACTCGACGAGACCCTTTCAGCAGCGGAGACGGTGAGGAAATAACATTTGCAGCATTACTCCTGGATGACTCCCCTCCATGGAATATCACTATGTCACACCATCAGCCGGTCCCAGACCGCTATCTACCCCTTCTTCCCTTTGGCCATAACCGTTCAATGTTTGCAGACCTGTATGTATTAAAGGGCAAATCAGCCGTTGAAACAATAACAAAGTGTTCTCCCTGCTACTGTTATTAGTGAACAGCTGAGGGATTTGTGGTGAAGAAATGTAACCATTCTAAAATGCATACAGCTATGGGACTTGACCATCCATTATATCATTAGCTTAGCTTTAAGCACCAACTGTCAGAGCATCTTACAGATTACTGCACCTGTACATAGCCCACCTATAATTTAGCCCAAACAACTACCTCTTTCCCAACTGTATTTAATTTATTTATTTATTTTGCTCCTTTGCACCCCATTATTTTTATTTCTACTTTGCACATTCTTCCATTGCAAAACTACCATTCCAGTGTTCTACTTGCTATATTCTATTTACTTTGCCACCATGGCCTTTTTTGCCTTTACCTCCCTTCTCACCTAATTTGCTCACATTGTATATAGACTTGTTTTTTTTACTGTATTATTGACTGTATGTTTGTTTTACTCCATGTGTAACTCTGTGTCGTTGTATGTGTCGAACTGCTTTGCTTTATCTTGGCCAGGTCGCAATTGTAAATGAGAACTTGTTCTCAACTTGCTTACCTGGTTAAATAAAGGTGAAATAAAATAAATATCAGAAGTATAGTTTTATGTGTTGAAGCTATAGGGTGTTTGTTTACATTTACTTTGTTTACAAACATTGGAGTAAAACAAGCTTATATTTTGGGTTCTGATGGGGGTACGACTGTTGAACTAAACTCATGAGGCCTTTATAAGTTATATTCAAGAATCGATGGGTACATGTCATTCATTTACAAGTCTAAAAAGGGATGTAGCAACTGCAGATGTCCTCTTTAAGTAATGTGGGGGAAGCACCATATACACTGATTATGTGCTTTTACACCTGCATTGCTTGCTGTTTGGGGTTTTAGGCTGGGTTTCTGTACAGCACTTTGAGATATCAGCTGATGTACGAAGGGCTATATAAATCCATTTGATTTGATTTGATTATACCTATATAGGCCTATAAGATCTGCAAATATCGAAGGGTTAACATCAAAGCAAAGTGGGAGGGAACAAATTGGCCCTGGCTCTGTTTAACGCTGAGAATCACTGAAGCGTTGTTCCAAGTGCTCTCCAATGACATTGCACAAACGAAGGACATCATGGAACATTTCCATCTCCATCCTTAGACCAACCATCTATTTTGTCTTCTCCTTGTAGGCCCTTGCCCCCTGTCCAAACCCAGAGAGAAGCCCGCCAGGCCACGTTTCTCTCCCGCAGGGGCCTCAAGGTACACTCTATTGGCCCGTAGGTGTCTCTGACCGTATGTAGACTTTTAAAAATGTATTGGACACAGTGCATGGAAAGTCCTGTCTTTGTCTCACCTGTACATTCTTCCATACTGCAGATTCACGCCCAGGTCCCGAAGCCGACTTTAACCTCTATATCCCCTGCCCCAGTTAGAACCCGCCAGTGAGTATTTGACGTGTGTGTGTGTGGATGGGTGTGAGACTGTCGCCTCTTGACAGACGGCATTCCACTCTATAATATAGTGCACCCTCATCATTCTTGAAGACTACACATCAAACCTTTGCTCGTCATTATCCACAAGTCGTCTAACCATATGTGTGTCTGTCTGTCCACCAGGTGGCGCACGTCAACAAACAGCAGTGGGATCCTGACCGTTTCCATCGACAACCCCACTGCCATGACACAGTCTGAGTGAGTCACATTATGAAGCCACACATACCACTATATGAGCAGAGACTGACTAAATACATAGGGCCAGTAGTTACCATACCAAAGAACCTAATATTAACTAAGGGCCAGTAGTTTTTCCTAGTCCGTTCAAGTGGTACGAGGGTGGCAGGTAGTTAAGAGCTTTGTGCCATTAACCGAAAGGTCGCTGGTCCGAATCCCCATGTTGGTTAGGTGAAGAATCTCTGTGCCCTTGAGTATGGCCCTTAACCCTAATTGTTCCTGAAAGTCGCTCTGGGTAAGAGCATCTGTTAAATGACAAAAAAATGTAAATACTCCTGGCCCTATGTATACAGTGGCGACCAAATATATTGGCACCCTTGGACTTTTCTTACATCATTCGTTACTTCTTCTAAAATAATTGAATAAGTCAGTTCTGCAAATTTCTGCCCTGCTAGTGCTGCCCCGGTCAACTGTAAGTGCTGTTGTCAAATCAAATCTTCTTCGTCACATAATCATGATTGACAGCTGTAATTCTGGGTGTAGCGAAATGCTTGTGAAGTGGAAACATCTAGGAGCAACAACGGCTCAGCCGCGAAGTGGTAGGCCACAATAGCTCACAGAACGGGACTGCCGAGTGCTGAAGCTCGTAAAAAATTGTCTGTCCCACCGAGTTCCAAACTGCCTCTGGAAGCAACGTCAGCACAATAATTGTTTGTCGGGAGCTTCATGAAATGGGTTTCCATGGCCGAGCAGCATGCGCAATGTCAAGCAACGGCTGGAGTGATGTAAAGCTGCCGCCATTGGACTCTGGAGCAGTGGAAACGCGTTCTCCTGTGTGATGAATCACGCTTCAACATCTGGCAGTCCGACGGACGCCAGGAGAACACTACCTGCCCCAATGCATATAATTAAATGTAATCTTTATTTAACTAAGCAAATCATTTAAGAACAAATTCTTATTCACAATGACTGCCTACACCGGCCAAACCCGGACGATGCTGGGCCATTTGTGCACAGACCTATGGGACTCCCAATCACGGCCGGTTGTGAGAGCCTGGAATCGAACCAGGGTGTCTGTATTAGCGCCTCAAGCACTGAGGCGCAGTGCCTTAGACCGCTGCACCACTTGGGAGCTCCCTGTATAGTTTGGTGGAGGAGGAGTAATGGTCTGGGATTGTTTTTCATGGTTTGAGCTTGGAACATTTGTTCCAGTGGCCGAATGGAAGCAAGTCCCTGCAGCAATGTTCCAACATCTAGTGGAAAGCCTTCCCAGAAGAATGGAGGCTGTTATTGCAGCAAAGGGGGGACCAACACCATAATAATACCCATTATTTTGGAATTAGATGTTTGACAAACAGGTGCCCACATACTTTGTCATGTAGTGTAACAAACTCTTCTTATAGCAATCAATGAGCTTGCTGCACCTTTCGACTGGCAATTTGGCCCACTTTTCGGCAGGAAACTGCAAGAATTCTTTAATGTTTCAGGGATGCCCTCCAACTACTTTTTTCAGATCTCACCATAGGCTTTGGATGTGATTCAGGTCTGGATTCTTCCCTGGCCACTCCAAGACAGTCCAGCTTTTCTTCTTGAACCATTCCAGGGTGCTTTTGATGTGTGTTTGAGGTTGTTGTCCAGCTGGAAGTTCCACAACCTTGCACTCTAAACACCTTGATAATCTGCTGATTTCATGATGTCTTGCACACATTCAAGGCCCCCAATACCAGAGGCAGCAAAGAAACTCCACGGCATTATCAAACCTCCCATGTTTGATTGTAGGCAGGGTGTTTTTTTCAGTAAACTGTCAGTAAACACAGTGCTGATCTGTATTGCCAATGTACAATCATTTTGTTTCATTGGTCTACAGAACATTTCCTCCAGGATTAAAGCTTGTTAGGTGGGTGTTTGAGAAGTTCAATCAGGCTTTCTTGTCTCTTTCAGTAGTGAGGTCTTCCTATGTTTACCAACAACCAAATTAAGCAGGTTGCTTTGCTGCTTCTGGTACTTGGGGCCTTGAATGTGTGCAAGACATCATGAAATCAGCAGATTATCAAGGTGTTTTAGAGTGCAATGTTCAACCCACTGTCCAAAAACTGTGTCTGTCTGAAGGTTGTGGAACTTCCAGCAGTTAAACAATCCCAAACAAATGTTAAAAGCACCCTGGAATGGTTCAAGAAGAAATGCTGGACTGTTCTGGAGTGGCCAGGGAAGAGTTCCAATCGGAATCACATCCATAACCTATGGCAAGAGCTGACAACTGCCGTTGGTGGAGGGCACTCCTCAAACATTGAAGAGTTAGAGCAGTTTGCTGCTTTAAAGTTAGCCAAATTGCCAGTAGAATGGTGTTACAAGCTCAGTAATGGCTACAAGAAGCGTTTGTCTGCAGTTCTTGTCCAAAGCCTGTGCCACCAAGTACTAGTTCCGGGGTGCCAATAATTGTCCATTCATCTTTTATTTTCTCAAATCTAAACTTACATTTACAAAAAATAAAATTGTTTCTGCAATGTAGTTTTAGAATAAATAGGGAATTATTTAAGAAAAGTGCATGGGTGCCATTATATATTTTCGGCAACTGTCCATAACCACTCGCCATATTTTCTTCTCTGTTGTCCCAGGCCTCCTTGTGCTTGGTCCCTGCACCCCTCCGCCCCCACCAGCTCTGCCCCAGTCAAGGTGAAGGTGGAAGAGGAGAAGAAAACGGAACCACCTAAAGGAGTCCCCTTGCAGTTTGACATCAACAGTGTGGGGAAACCGGTGAGAATAAGATAGAATTGGGCAATCGTACACAAAGGCTACATTTACAAAGGCAGCCCAATTCTGATGTTTTTGCACATTTTTGGCAAAAGAGCTAATCTGATTAGGTAAAATATCAGAATTAGGCTGCCTGTGTAAACACAGCCCAAGTTGTTTCATATCATGTCCTCGTGAGCCTCAATGTAAAAAACATTAGGAACAGCTGCTCTTTCCATGAGACTGACCAGGTGAAAGCTATGATCCCTTATTGATGTCACCTGTTAAATCCACTTCAATCAGTGTAGATGAAGAGGAGAAAGAAGATAGGTTAAAGAAGGATTAGGCATTGAGACAATTGAGACATGGATTGTGTATGTGTGCCATTAAGAGGGTGACTGGGAAAGACAGAAGATTGAAGTGCCTTTTGAACAGTATGGTAGTAGGTGCCAGGCACACCGGTTTGAGTGTGTCAAGAATTGCAACATTGCTGCGTTTTTCCATGATCAACAGTTTCCCATGTGTATCAAGAATGATCCACCAACCAAAGGACAGCTAGCCAACTTGATACAACTGAGTCCATGCCCTGACAAATTGAGGCTGTTCTGAGGACTAAAGGGGGTGCAACTCAATATTAGTAAGGTGTTCCTAATGTTTTGTACACTCCGTATAAATGTTATGAATGGTTGTTTGATGTAAATAGTCTAACTCTCCCAAGTGGTTCAAGATCTAAGTTTCCCCTTGTGAATTGGTGAATAGTGTCATTCATTAGTGCACGCTGAAGCAAAAAGGTTTAAAAACGTGCAATGTTAACAAACTTATTGAAGTGTCAGATAGTGTCTCCCTGATTCAGTCAGTTTGTCTCCATTTTGTTTCTAGTGAACTGGACCCAGTTATACTGTATGTACACACCATTATATGCAAATGTATTATATGTGCACAAGTCAGACTTCTCTCTGCTACCACACGGCAAGTGGTACCGGAGCGCCAAGACTAGGTCCAAGAGGCTTCTAAACGGCTTCTACCCCCAAGCCATAAGACTCCTGAACAGCTAATCAAATGGCTACCCAGACTATTTGCATTTTTTTTTTTTTGTATTTTCTTAAAACTGCATTGTTGGATAAGGGCTTGGAAGTAAGCATTTCACTGTAAGGTCTACACCTGAAAGTATTCGGCGCATGTGACAAATAACATTTGATATATATTTTTATTCTGGTCTCTGACCATTACTAGTTATGATTAAAAAATGTTTTTTCAAAAGTATTATTTATAGGTATTACTGCACTGCTGAAGCTAGAAACCCAAGCATTTCGCTGCACCTGCAATAACGTACATGTACACGACTAAAACATTTTGATTTTGTGTGAAGCGAATTGAATGTTTTACTGACAAGCTTTCTCTCCCAACTGTTGTCACATCAGACTGCGATGACTTTGAATGAGCGATTCCGCATCCTGAAAGACGAGCGCGTCGCCACTGCGCAGACCAGCAAAGGCAGCCGATTCATCACTGTGGGTTAAGACAATGACGCAAAGGAGAAGGGGGATCCCCAAAACCTTTGTGTCCCAGACAGACACACACACACACTGATCCCCACCTATCTGATGATATAGAACCGTTTTAAAAGGACCCTGAGCTGATCCTCCTGAGTGATTTTCCTTATGGAGCAGACTTTGGGTAGAAAGAGAATGATGCATTCTCAGTAGGATGAGCCTAGTATGCTGATATTTGTTGCTTACTTGCATTCATTTTTATGAAAACAGTAGGCATACGTTCTAAATTGTATGCTGTTCGAGTAAATATTAGGCAAACCAGATTTGGACACCGCCTTTTTGATATAAAAAACATCCTACCATAATTATTTGACATATATAGATATGTGATACTGTTCTATAGGAAATGTTATACTTTAAAATGTTTTTATAGTAACTACAAAGTCATTTTGTTGAATAAACCCCTAATTAACGTACATTTTTATAATTATTTCTGCGTAATCACGGTAAGCCTGCAGCGCATATCCAGTGTTAAATATAGAAAATAGATTAATTAGGGGAAAAAATGTAAGAGGTCTATCTTGTCCGTACCTGCACGGATGCAGTTGCTCTAGGATAGCCACCTGATGTTTGCTACCCAATTTATTATTTTAGGAGCGCAGTAGCCTAAGCCTGCAAAAGTTTGGTAGGTATCAAAGAGAGAGGGGGGAATTGGTAGGCTCCCAGCCATGTTATTGTTCTTCTGTAGCAATTGTTGATTTTTTTCTTTGACCTTGCATGCAACAGAAATGGCAAAAATATAAGACCGTCACTGCCCAAGTGGCACCCTACCCCCTACATTGTGCACTACTTTTGACATTTGGGATGATGTCGTGGCCAAAAGTTTTGAGAATGACACAAATAATAATGTTCACAAAGTCTGCTGCCTCAGTTTGTATGATGGCAATTTGCATATACTCCAGAATCTTATGAAAAGTGATCAGATGAATTGCAATTAATTGCAAAGTCCTTCTTTGCCATGCAAATTAACAATCCCCCAAAAACATTTCCACTGCATTTCAGCCCTGCCACAAAAGGACCAGCTGGCGTCATGTCAGTGATTCTCTCATTAACACAGGTGTGAGTGTTAATGAGGACAAGGCTGAAGATCACTCTGTCATGCTGCTTGAGTTTGAATAACAGACTGGATGCTTCAAAAGGAGGGTGGTGCTTGGAATCATTGTTCTTCCTCTGTCAACCATGGTTATTTGCAAGGAAACACGTGCCGTTATCTTTGCTTTAAACAAAAAGGGCTTCACAGGCAAGGATATTGCTGCCAGTAAGTTTGCACCTAAATCAACCATTTATAGGATCATCAAGAACTTCAAGGAGAGCGGTTCAATTGTTGTGAAGAAGGCTTCAGGGCGCCCAAGAAAGTCCAGCAAAGTCCACAGTCTCCTAAAGTTGATTCAGCTGCAGGATCGGGGCACCACCAGTACAGAGCTTGCTCAGGAATGGCAGCAGGCAGGTGTGAGTGCATCTGCACGCACAGTGAGGTGAAAACCTTTGGAGGATGGCCTGGTGTCAAGAAGGGCAGCAAAGAAGCCATTTCTCTCCAGGAAAAACATCAGGGACAGACTGATATTCTGCAAAAGGTACAGGGATTGGACTGCTAAGGACTGGGGTAAAGTAATTTTCTCTAATGAATCCCCTTTCCGATTGTTTGGGGCATCCGGGAAAAAAGCTTGTCCAGAGAAGACAAGGTGAACGCTACTATCAGTCCTGTGTCATGCCAACAGTAAAGCATTCTGAGACCATTCATGTGTGGGTTTGATTCTCAGCTAAGGGAGTGGGCTCACTCATAATTTTGCCTAAGAACACAGCCATGAATAAAGAATGATACCAACACATCCTCCGAGAGCAACTTCTCCCAACCATCCAGGAACAGTTTGGTGACGAACAATGCCTTTTCCAGCATGATGGAGCACCTTGCCATATGGCAAAAGTGATAACTAAGTTGCTTGGGGAACAAAACATTGATATATTAGGTCCATGGCCAAGAAACTCCCCAGACCTTAATCCCATTGAGAACTTGTGGTCAATCTTGGACACTGTGTTTACAACCCTCCAGACGAGCTTCAATGCCATACAACTCTCCTTCCGTGGCCTCCAACTGCTCTTAAATACAAGTAAAACTAAATGCATGCTTTTCAACCGATCGCTGCCTGCACCTGCCCACCCGTCCAGCATCACTACTCTGGACGGTTCTGACTTAGAATATGTGGACAACTACAAATACCTAGGTGTCTGGTTAGACTGTAAACTCTCCTTCCAGACTCACATTAAACATCTCCAATCCAAAGTTAAATCTAGAATTGGCGCTCCTATTTCGCAACAAAGCATCCTTCACTCATGCTGCCAAACATACCCTCGTAAAACTGACCATCCTACCGCTCCTCGACTTCGGCGATGTCATTTACAAAATAGCCTCCAATACCCTACTCAATCAATTGGATGCAGTCTATCACAGTGCCATCCGTTTTGTCACCAAAGCCCCATATACTACCCACCACTGCGACCTGTATGCTCTTGTTGGCTGGCCCTCGCTTCATACTCGTCGCCAAACCCACTGGCTCCAGGTCATCTACAAGACCCTGCAAGGTAAAGTCCCCCCTTATCTCAGCTCGCTGGTCACCATAGCAGCACCCACCTGTAGCACACGCTCCAGCAGGTATATCTCTCTGGTCACCCCCAAAACCAATTCTTCCTTTGGCCGCCTCTCCTTCCAGTTCTCTGCTGCCAATGACTGGAACGAACTACAAAAATCTCTGAAACTGGAAACACTTATCTCCCTCACTAGCTTTAAGCACCAACTGTCAGAGCAGCTCACAGATTACTGCACCTGTACAAAGCCCATCTATAATTTAGCCCAAACAACTACCTCTTCCCCTACTGTATTTATTTATTTTGCTCCTTTGCACCCCATTATTTCTATTTTGCACATTCTTCCACTGCAAATCTGCCATTCCAGTGTTTTACTTCCTATATTGTATTTACTTTGCCACCATTACCTTTTTTGCCTTTACCTCTCTTATCTCACCTCATTTGCTCACATTGTATATAGACTTATTTTTCTACTGTATTATTGACTGTATGTTTGTTTTACTCCATGTGTAACTCTGTGTTGTTGTATGTGTCGAACTGCTGTGCTTCATCTTGGGCAGGTCGCAATTGTAAATGAGAATTTGTTCTCAACTTGCCTACCTGGTTAAATAAAGGTGAAATAAAATAAAAAATCCTTGAGGCGGGTGGACAAACAAAAACCCACAGCTTCTGACAAGCTCCAAGCATTGAAGTTAATTGACAGCATCCCAGGGCAGATTGCAGAGGTCTTGAAAAAGAAGGGTCAACACTGCAAATATTGACTCTTTGCATCAACTTCCTGTCATTGTCAATAAAAGCCTTTGACACTTATAATTACTTCAGTATTCCATAGTAACATCTGACAAAAATATCTAAAGATACTGAAGCAGCAAACTTTGGAGTTAATATTTGTGTCATTCTCAACTTTTGGCAACGACTATACATACCGTAGTATTTTATTTGGCCTTTACGGTAGACTTTCACAAATCCTGTGAAATAGAGTTGTGAGGAGTCTACCGTGTCCGGAAGTGACCATTCATTTTCTGGATTCAATTTCACTCAAAAATCATTTAAAGCTTTGTTTTACTATTGACAGTTACAGATGATTTCGGGATTGTATATCGATTGGCTCTCCTTAAATATGTCATCTGATGTATTCGTTTGTTTCTTAATTGTTTAATCAAACGTTTCGGTGCATGTAAACTACACTTCCCTGAATTAGCATAGTGCCCATGTGCGCCCAACTATAACCCTTTCCGAGCTTGTTTTCCCTCGCTCAACTATGCTAGTTTTCGTCATTGCGAAACTTCAATACTAAACCTCAACTTCAAAACGCCATTGCTAGTTATACAATCATGTAACTAAGAAATTCGCTGGAAATAAACTTAAGTGTTGTTTTGTTGAATAGCCACGACTAGTTCGAGCAATCCGTCTTGTCCTAGAATCCTAGATATCCTAGACTCTCATTGTTACTTAAATGATATATCGGTGCCATGGTGCCCTTATGGTAGCCTAGACTGATTTGCTCTGCTAGTTTTATTGAAATGTATTAAGTGTTTATATGTGCATTGTTTTTGATTAACCTTTTTTGTTTTGGGTAGCTAAATAAAAGTATTGATAATTTTTTACCTCAACGTGGAAATTGGACAATATATTCCATCTGATTTGTTTTCTTCTGATTACCAACATTGAAGAGTCACCTATTGGGTGCGTTCGTAAATTCACTCTGGCTATCTACTCCTTTTTCAGAGCACAGAATAACTTAAGAATTTACAAACGCCTCAACACCCGTTGAATATAGCGGTTGTCAGTAAACATCAGCAAAAAAAAGTTATTGTTGCCAGCAACAGTCACCAACGCTCTGGATAACATGAAAACAGCTTAACCAGCTCTGCTAGGGCAAGTAAAATGGTCAGTGAGGTGTTCTCTCATTTATGTCTGGAAGTAGCTGGTAAGCGAACTAACTTTAGACAGTTAGCTTGGGTGCTCTACTGCCATTGTGAGGTCAGAAAGTTTGGATCAACTATACTCCTCGCCCAGACGCAACATGCAAAGTGTTGGTTTCATGAGCTAAAATTTTAAAAATCCCAGAAATGTTCTATACACAAACTGCACAAATTTGTTTAAATCCTTGTTAGTGAGCATTTCTCCTTTGCCAAGATAATTCATCCAATTGACAGGTGTTGCATATCAAGAAGCTGATTCAACAGCATGATCACTACATAGGTGCACCTTGTGCTGGGGACAAAAGCCCACCAAAATGTGCAGTTGTGTCACACATGTCTCAAGTTGAGGGAGTGTGCAAATGAAATGCTGAATGCAGGAATGTCCACTAGAGCTGTTGGCCAGATAATTGAATGTTAATTTCTCCCCCATAAACTGCCTCCAATGTCTTTTGGAGAATTTGTCAGTATGTCCAACCGGCCTCACAATGACAGACCACGTAACCACGTCAGCCCAGGACCTTCACCTGCAGGATCGTCTGAGACCAGCCACCCTGACAGCTGATGAAACCGAGGAGTATATGTCTAATAAAGCCCCTTTGTGAGAAAAAAAAAGAAGAATTCGGATTGGATTGGCTCCCAAGTGTGGGCCTATGCCCCCGCCCAGTCATGTGAAATCCATAAATTAGGGCCTAAAGGATTTATTAAATTGACTGATTTCCTTATATGAACTAACACAGTAATATTGTTGCATATATATTTTTGTTCAGAATAAATGAATGGTGGATACTCATTTTATTCAGGAGGATTCCTTCATCTTTAAGAGGATACAACAAACCCTTAGTAAAGGAGCTCAACTTGAATCCCACAAGAAAAGCTTAAACATTGACTGTGGCAGTAAGAAATCCATTCATAAGACAGAACTGTTGAACTCCATCTTCAGTGCAGATCATACAGCAAGTGAGAAAAAAAATGTATATGTTCCACCTCTCACTCAGGCCACTTTCAGAGTGGCACTGTTTAATGGCAGTCTCTGACAAACACGACTATCACAATAGTTCATCAGTAACAACGGCCTGGGACTGTTTGATGGAACTAATCAAATGAAAACTACCAAGCCAGTCTTGTTGGAAGGAAATTACTCCTCAAATGGTCAAGTTGTGAGGCTTGCTAGAAGCTAACTAATACAATACTACGTTTTGTATTTATGTAGCGAAACTAATTACACATACAATTGTGACAATTTAAATTATGTCTCAGTCTCCTGTAGTTTCTAATGGGTAGTAATCTCACAGAAAAAAATGGAATCTGAATATTGCATTTATTTAAATACATTAAATTTGCAATGTAACAAAACTATTGGCATATGAAATTCAAACACCATTTAAATGAACAAAACATGGCTCACTTCATTTTCTGTAGCTAGTGTACTTAACACTTGTTTGTATCGCTCTACCAAAACCCTAGCTCTTTGTCTCCATGTCTTTTTCCCCCATTTACATTGTTCACAGACTACTATCTTACAATAAGAGTGCTGAATAAAAATATGAGGTAAGAAAGTGGTTTGAAAATTACAGATCATGCAGAACATGCTAAACAGCAACAAAAACATTTTGTTGTGAAAGTGAGAGAAAAAAAAATATACAGAAGTGCACATTACAAAATAATAAATCGAATTACAGCTTTGCATCTTTGGTTACAAAGTAGGTATGAACGATTTCACAGCTTTTTTCCCCCCACCCCAAAAACACATGTACAAGAAGACACGAGAATGACAAACGTTCCATTTTGGAGACAAAGAAACTAGCAATTGGATTGGAAGTTTGTTAAAAAAAAAAAATAGTCTACCGCAGATTCACGTTCAGATTTCCTGTCCGTAGACTTGGTGTTCACCTGTACAAACTTTGCTATGTTCCTAATACTTTACACTATACAAAATGTACATTCAAACTGGATCTTGACTGGTGCGGATAAACAATTCCATTGTAAAACTGCCTGTTTAGTGTTAGACGTATGTCAGAGTTTCTTTATTATTGCCTACATATTCAACTGGTTAATGTAATACATGCCAATTGTGTGTACAGACTATTTTAAACACTGATAACAAAAAAAAAAGGCTATTTGTTTTTTAAATAGTTTTTTTGTGACATTGTTCCTTTCATGAAAATAGCAGCCCCGTAATAAATAAACATGAACCGTAGAACTTTAGACTGATGCATGGATTGGACTCATGTCGAAGAAGTAATGGCGGCGCGGCTCCGAAAATAGATCTCTCCCCCACTTCTTACTTACAACATGAAACAGCAAGGCTAAAAACACATCTCTTACAACAACAAAACATCTCTGGGACGCTCCGATTCATCCTCATGTGAGCTGCACAACTCCTTTGTAGCCAGGGGGGGGGGGGATCTGGTCCACAGCACTCAACCAGTCCAGGCTTCAGTATGGCGCCCCATAAGAAAAGCCCCCGTCTCTCTCACGCAATGATTGCATTAACACTGGGAAAGCCAAACAGGCACAGAAGCAGTGCTCTTGGTTGTGGTGGCCAAGCTGGTGGAGAACAAGACAATATAATTATTTTGTTGTTTCGTATGCTAATTTAGAATAATTGGAGGGTGCTTTTCTGCTTTTTTTTCTCCTGCTGGGGAGGATGCACTTCAAGCGGAGTTGCCGTTGGGCTGCGGTTGCAGCAAAGGCTGGCTGGCGTCAAGCTGGGGTTGGGGCTGTAGTTGCTGGGCCTGGAGCGGAGGCTGCATTTGAGGCTGGGCCTGGAGCTGAGGCTGCATTTGAGGCTGGGCCTGGAGCTGAGGCTGGCCTTGGCCCACCACTTGCTGGGGAGGCGTGCTGCAGGAGGAGTTTGTGGCGGGCGGCCGGACGGAGAGCTCAGACAGCTGGTCGCTGTTGGCCAGGGATTTCAGCACGGCGTTCTCCTGTTCCAGCATAGAGTTCCTCTCAAACAGCTCCTTGATCTGCTCCTTCAGCACTTCCACCTCCTCACGCACTGCATACATCAGATGGCTTTTCACTAAGTCCTGAAGGGAGAGAAAACAGGGGACATGCTATTAGTATTTAGCTCGCTAACATCCTCAGTGGGAGGAAAAGAACAGAACAAGCTATTAGGTCTTTAGCTCGCTAACAGCCAATGTGAGAATACAGGCTAGTTGTTTTCTGCTCTATGTACATTCACTGAACAAAGCAAACCCTGTAGGCACATGATGATTTCGCAAACAAAAATGGCCTGGAGCGGCAATGAAGTCAGCGATAAGTCAGACCACAATTTTATGCTTGTTTTCGTCCTTGTCAACAATTAGCTCACACCAGGGAAACTAGTTGGAGTCTCTAGATGGCAAATTATTTTAATTACTTTAGTTTCAGATAAGTACCAAGGAGGGACCTAAACAAGGAACCTAAAACATGACATGAGTTGAGATTTGTTCCTTACAATACAGTAGTTCCATTTCAACAATGAGATTTCAACAAGAGACTGTTTAAAACAAGAATGAAAGCAAATTATACCATAAAATTAATATGATTAAATAAAAACACTTACCATCGCCTGTTCGATTTTATTATCAATGGCAACAACACTGGCTCCAGAGGCACTGTAAAAGGAATAGAGGAGAAATTAGACAATCATAGGGTTATGGAACTAATTATAGATGACTTTTCATACACTTTAAAAAAGGTTTCTTTAACTTTGAACATTTCTGACACTAGAAACCTGAGAGATACCATGGGCCTTTTTATCATGAAAGTAAAGTGAAAAGTAGCCTGGTCTCAGACTAAACGTAACATAGTAAATGTAAATCCGGGACACTGAAATTAGTATGATGTTTTACATAAAGACAGATGGTTACTTAAAGCAAAAACTTAAAGTAGGGAGGATGTGTAACGCGAGTGTCTAGCAACGCAAAGATTGTGAGTTCGACGCATCATCAGGGTCAGAACGACAGATTTCTACCTTGTCAGCTCGGGGATTTGAACTTGCAACCTTTCGGTTACTAGCCCAACACCCTGCCGCCCATTTAAAGTACAGAATAATACGAAATGCTCTGAGACCAGGTTGATTAGTCATTAACTTTTTTCCATATTATTCCTCAAATATCCTAACTCTGAAGCACTTACGATGTATGATAAATGCAGTAAATTCAGTAAAGCATCGGTGACAATGATATTAAAAAGGTAGCCTATTAAGATATGAATGCCACGCTACTAGTACTACTAGCATGCTAAGCTACTAGCAGTGACAGTTCAATGTAGGTCACAGCAAAGCCTACAGGAGAAAGGACAGCCATATGGCCACATTAACACTGCAATGCAACTTTTTGGACGACCGTAACAAAATTCACATAGAAATGTGAGTTATATATTCTCATTGAAAGCAAGTCTTAGCAGCGATAGAGCTGATCTATATGCGCTATTTCTATGCTTCCCATTTTTAAGTTTTGTTTTTGCATCTTTTCCTTTTGTACACCAGCTTCAAACAATAATTATCTACACTGCACTTGTTTTGACAAACTGAAATTAGGCTAACAATTTGAATTTTAGCAGCCAGGAAATGGCGGAGCGATTTCTTAATAGTGAATCTTTAAAAATGGAGACACGACTCACATTCCTAAACTGTGCAATCAAAATATATCACGAGATGAACGTGCAACGTAAAAGTTCAACAAAACATCTTGTGACACCTGTCCATCAGTTATAAGAACCAGAATGAAAATAAGTCTTGTGCCTCGATAATTGTGTGTGTGTGTATTGTTGTACTCTCATGAATGAGGCAAATCTATATGCATGAAAAAATGTACATAAAAAAACTCAACTAACATGCATTCATTCAATGACAAGTGTGAATTCTGCACCGTGACCTTTTTGGAAATGTAGTCTACATGTATCGAACGTGTGCACAAAACATTCCAAACATCCGACTGAAACCACATTTCCAAACCTAATTTAGAAAATATAAAATATCAGCGACAACTACAGACCCAGTCCGCATTAACGGCACACTTAAAACCAACGCTCCACTATCGAAAATGGGCGACGGTGAAACTAAAGTACTGAGCAAAAGTTACCCGCGTCGTTCCCTGTAATGGACCAATGATCCGGAATAACTACGAGACCGGGACAGCACGGTAGTTCGTAGGATAGTGTAGAGCATGGTTGAGAGAGTATTCTTTCATAGAACGTGATTGAGCGAAAAGGACACTACTGGAGGGCGTAAGTATCACTAGGCTACACCTGGATAAATGTAACAAGAACCCGCACGCACACCACAAGAAGAAATGGGTTGACAAGTATGCGTTGGGGATACATTTCACTGCTCCCGCAGCCACCTTCACCTTGATGCACACGCAAGGAGAGAAGGGTACATATATCCAGTTATTTTAAAAATCAGGTCAATCATATAGAAACAAGTTGTTTTTTATTAAAAACGAGTGTTACTACGCAACGAATCATAAATCAAATGGCAATGGTGGTTTATGACTCAGGTCAACGGCATGTATCCAAGTGAGATGGACTCCACAAAACAGGGGAAGTGGTCAAATGGAATGGATCCGCAATTATCACCTTGCTTTGGAGTACCAGTAACATAAATGCCTATAGCTCGCATGCATTTTGGAGTAGGTTAGGCTGGCTATGCACAAGAATGCAGATTCAAATTAAGTTTAGTAAAGGGGCACACCTCCCCACACCCCAAAAAAGGTTGTGTGGTTTCATGAAATAAGACATTGATACTATATCATATGAACCATACAGCCAACATTTGACAAACAGCATTACTTTCAAAAGCTGTTCACATGATGCGTCATGAAGGCTACACCTTTGAAAGACTAACTATAAAATCTCCTTTATTATCTTAGCCAATTAAATAATCTGAAAGACATGCAAGATATTTTTTTTAATTAAATGCGCAGTATACTCAGTGGCCAGTTTACTAGGTACACCCATATCTAGTACCGGGTCGGACCCCCCTTTGCCTCCAGAACAGCCTGAATTCATCGGGGAATGGAACCATTGCTCAATTACTATCAAGGGACCTAAAGTGTGCCAGGAAAACATTCCCCACACCATTACACCACCGCCACCAGCCTGTACCGTTGACACCAGGCAGGATGGGCCATGGACTGAAGCTGCGTACGCTAAATCCTGACTCTGCCATCAGCATGACAACAGGAACCGGGATTTGTTTTTCCACTCAAATTGTCCAGTGTGGGTGATTCCACTGGACCCACTTCTTGTTTCTAGTTGATAGGAGTGGCACCTGGTGTGGTTGTCTGCTGCAATAGTCCATCCGTGACAAGAACCGACGAGTTGTGCGTTCTGAGATATCGTTCTGCTCACCACTGTTGTACTGAGCCGTTATTTGCCTGTTTGTGGCCCGCCTGTTAGCTGCACAATTCTTGTTGTTCACCTTCGACCTCTCATCAACGAGCTGTTTTCACCCACAGGACTGCCGCTGACTGGATGTTTTTTGTTCGTTTCACCATTCTCTGTAAACCCTAGACACTGTTGTGCGTGTTAACCCCAGGAGGCCGGTTCTGAGATACTGGAACCGCCTGGTACTGAAGATCATACCACGCTCAAAGTCACTTAGGTCACTTGTTTTGCCCTCTAACGTTCAACCAAACAGTCTCTAAATGCCTCGATGCCCATCTGCCTGCTTTATATAGCAAACCACGGCCACGTGACTGTCTGTAGGATTTGAGCATTTTCGTGAACCGGGTGGTGTACCTAAAACTGCCCACGGTGTGTGTAGTATTCACCACCAGATATGTGGTAGCCTTTATCAGCAAGGACTGATTGCATAGGTTGATATTCAGTGCCATTCTACAACGGTCATCACATTGTTGTGATCCACACTTTAGAAGGCTAGGAACCAGGTAAGACAGCTGCTGATTTTTTTACATCTCAGGCTCTAATGAGCACACACACAGAGCTTCCCTCAAAATGAGTGTTGGATGGCCCTGGAGCACGACACAAGACATTCTGTTCTTTCACCATCCAATTTAGTTGTCCAAGAAGGGCGGAAGTACAAGCAGATTAACATCAGCAGGCTTCTCCACAGAGGAATGCCCTCCTAGCTCTGCAGCCAGTCCAGTGACATCATTTGTACCACTAAATCTCCTCTTTGAGCTCGTTGACAAGAGAATGATGGGTAATGAAGACCGAATAAGACAAAACATGTCACATGCGTGGATGCAGTGGGCACACTCCCCCCAAAACCTCTAAAAAACACAAAATGCCCACACACATACTATTAGAAAAAAAAATGTCAAAATTCCATCTGTGCTTGCCTGTTGCAAAGGAACTATTAGAAACATATTGAAAGTATTTGTCCCTGCCCACCTGGTCCACCAGGCAGGCTAAAGCAAAGGCATGCGGAGCCAGGCAGGTCCCCACTGTTAGAGAGTTGTTACGTAGGCCAAAAAAAAAAAAACTTGAAGAAAGCAGGCGAAACAAACTTCAATGTGTGTTTAATTGTTTAGTTCCAGGTGTACACACAGGCCTTCTATAAAAAAAAGTTTCCTGCAAGTTAAAAAAAAAAAAAAGAAGGTCTGACCGGATCTCTTGCTCTGTAAAAGCACAGACCTCGCCGTGGGCCCCAAGTCCAAATATCTCCAGACTGGTCCCATGCCAGTGAGAGACCAAAAACTAAAATCAGTTGAAATTCTTAAATTAAATGAATGAATGCAAACATGGACTGGCCTAATCATGTGACCTAATCATGTGACGTAGGCCTAAACCAAACACTGTTGTCGCCATGGTGTCACTGGTCCTTTGGCACTTTAATAAAATCTTACACAACATCAAAACAATCAGAATTAAACATGTCAGCTTAGCAGTTAAGAGCGCTTTGGCCAGTAACCAAAAGTTCGCTGGTTCGAATCCCCGAGCTGAGTAGGTGGAAAAAATAAAAATTATCTGTCGATGTGGCCTTGAGCAAAGCACTTAACCCTAATTGCTCCCGAAAGTCGCTCTGGATAAAATAGTCTGCCAAATGACTAATGTAAACATTGGGCTCTCTAGCTAGCGAGTGTACAGTATGTACACTGCCTAACTGGGCATAAATGGGCAATACCAGCATTACGAATTTAGATGCTGGGACAGACTGAAGGAGAGTTTGTTTATTCATTTGCTCAGAAAGGAACAAACGTGACATAGCACAGGCCTGGGTTACAGGACAAAATAGAACAGTCATGTGGTTCTTCCAGGTTTGCTCAAGATGAACCTGGATAAAACCAGCCACTGGTGGTTGAGGGATGGTAGAGTCAATGTTGACCACGACGAGGACAGTCTGTTCTGGCCATTAGACAGTGAATAGAAGATACTGCTATTCAGTGTAAAGGACTGAGGGATTGCCAAAGATAGCTAGTGCTGGATCAGCGCCCGTGGTGGTATTCAGCACCGATCAGAGCTGCCACAAACCAGCAGACCATAGATCAGTCTGGGCAGTGCCCACTCAAATGAACCTATTTTAATACGGTACCTACCGTGTACCGTTTTTGACATTCTGGTGGGCCTATGCATCTATATAGAAAAAACGAAACCAAAATCCTTCCATTGGCATAATTCTTGCAGTGCGACCACCCGAAACTCAGCGAAGGTCTGAAGGTCTTGAATTTGGCCCCAGCGGCAAAATGAGTTTGACACCCATGGAATAATCTGAGAAGGTGCATAGAGTATCTATTGTGACACTAACAACAATAGTTTTGTGATGCTTACAGCCGTTTATGGTTGGATGTGGAACAGTCACAGCTTTCTTCAAAAGCATCTCGTCCATGCAATGATTTAACAAAATCAGCTGGTTTGAATTAAGCTGGTGTTGAATCATGAAGGGTTGGTTACACACTGCTACATAGGCCAAGAAAAATAACAGAACTAGTTACCAAAGCCCATGGCAGCTTTGAGTGTCTGAAAGGAAAACAAATAAATTAGAGAGAAAAAAAAAAACTGTCCAAGTAGCAAAATTACACTTAGAAGTGGTGATATTTTTGTTGTAAGGCAAAACAAATGTGGCCAGGTGATGTTACAAGTTCCCCCAAACCTGTTCTGACAGTTTAAGCCAATAGTTTCTAGTTAAGCCACATAGGCCTCCCTCTTTGTTCGAGACACTGACTTCAAACATGTACCATCGGTGGTATAAAGCTACTTCTCCGGCTCTGCGTGGGTAAAGGTGTCAATTCGCCTCTGTTCGTCAGAGCCCACAGGGGAAAAAGGGTTGGGCTGAGATCAAACAAAAAGCCGCTGGGGGGAAAAAAGGGTTCTTATCGCCCATCTTACGCAACTCTGTAAAGTTGACCTTTTCTCAAGCACCGGACAGAGCTTAATGTAGCTCAAATTGGGGTTTGGTGTTCCGAGCAGAACGACCGAGACGGCTCAAACCTCAAGGGTTCAAGAGAAGGTATTAAGTGTATTAAGTATCTAAGACGCATTACCCACCGAAGAGTGGACAGTCATGAAGCACTCTGACATTGATGAAGACTGAGTGGGAACCTGGAATAGTTGTCATATCTTGCCCTTGGCCACTGTTGCCTCAGTGTCACTAGGATCAGTAACTTTGGAGCTTCAGTGAGGGAGAGAAGCCCAGTTGGGGCCTTTGGCTCAGCTTGGCTTACGATAAAACCAGTGCGAAGCTCAAAAAGGCAAGGCCAGTCCACATGTTCAGGACCTGCAGGTTGACTTGACTACCTTGACACCTTTGAGAGTACATACCTGCTACTAGCATGAAAGGCTTTTCAAAACCATGTGACTGGAAGCATACTCCTTTCATAACTAGAAATAAACTGAACAGATACACCAGTCTGGAGAATTGGCAATGGGGCATCCATCCATAGTACTCTTTACAGTAAACATTAGGAGGAAACGGTGAAGCATGATGTTGAGAGACATCGGAACAAATCTCTATGGAATCATGTTGACAGGACACACAATCTGTTTCAAAATAAGGTTGAATAACTTACATTTTTTTTTAAATAATATTTGTCACATGCTTTGTAAAAACAGGTGTGAAATAACAGCCAAACGCTTACTTATGGGCCCTTCCCAACAATGCAAAGAAAGAAAAGAGAAATAATAGAAAAGTAAAACACGTAATGAAAGTAATAGATAGACAATGAGTAATGATAACAAGGAGTACCAGTACAGAGTATTGATAGCTTGGCTATATACAAGGAGTACCAGTACAGAGTATTGATAGCTTGGCTATATACAAGGAGTACCAGTACAGAGTATTGATAGCTTGGCTATATACAAGGAGTACCAGTACAGAGTATTGATAGCTTGGCTATATACAAGGAGTACCAGTAGTGAGTTGATGTGCAGAGGTACGTGGTAAGTTGAGTTAGGTATGTACAGTACAGATAACGTGACAGATCATAAACAGTAGCAGCAGCGTATGTGAAGAGTCAAAAAAGTTAGTGCAGACTAATCTTTACAGCCTCCTGAGGGGGAACTTTGACATGAAATACAGACTCAGCGCGCCAAGGGAACCATTGAGATCTACAGATGATCTGAGCCTGGCCTGTTTGCGCTTCTGCCATGGAAACCCGGCACTCATGGGTGTGTGTGTGTGCCTACGGAGCACCCTACATACAGGACCTCTTGAAACAGGAAGTTAACCAGAAAGTTGGGCCGAGGGCATCCCTCGCCATCCTGTGGTGCTGCTGGTGGTGATGGAAACCAACTAGAGATAGACATTCCAGGTGATTGCAGTAACATTAAAGTCTCCAAAACAGCCACAGCACAACTGAAATCCACATGTACTCGTCCAGGCGGATGCAGTGCATGTTACTGCAGCGTCCCGGTTAAAAAGCACTCAGTCAGCCAGCCAATCAATGCTTTAGTACTAGTGTGGCTTAGGCACACAGCATTGTGGGAGGTCGGGTGTTTGAAATGACTGCATATGTATGTGTGCAGTTCTCAGCTGTTTTAACGATGTGCATTCATTTCCAATCTGGTGCTGCCCTCTCCTCAGATATGGTTTCATGTACAGCGCCTTCAGAAACTATTCACACCCTTTGACTTTTTCCACATTTTGTTGTGTTTCAGCCCGAATTTAAAATCCATTCAATATATTTTGTCACTGATCTACACACAAGACCCCATAATATCAGAGGGATTCATGTTTTTCAAAATATTTACAAATTAATAAAACCACGAAAACCTGAAATGTCTTGAGTCAACAAGTATTCAACCTCTATTATGGCAAGCCTAAATAAGTTCAGGAGTAATAATTTGCTTAAAAAGTCACATAATAAGTTGCATGGACAGTGTTTTACCCCACACATACAATGATCTATAATGTCCCTCAGTCAAGCAGTGAATTTCAAACACAGATTCAACCACAATGACCAGAGGTTTAACAATGACTCGCAATGGGCACCTATTGGTTGATGGGTAAAACATTTTTTTTTAATATGCCCTTTGAGCATGAAGTTCTTAATTATAATTTGGATGGTGCATCAATACACCCACAGTCTCTACAAAGATACAGGTGTCCTTCCTAACTCAGTTGACAGAGGAAACAGAGTTTAATGACTGATATGAGAAAACCGTCTGTATCAACATTGTAGTTACTCCACAAAACTAACCTACTTGACAGAGTCAAAAGGGACACCTGTACAGAATAAAAATACACATCCTGTTTTCAACAAGGCACTAAAGTACTGCAAAAATGCTGCAAAAATGTTGGCAAAGCAATTAACTTTTTGTCCTGAATACAAAGTGTTATATTTGGGGCAGATTCAATACATTACTGAGTACCACTCGCCATATTTTCAAGCATAGTGGAAGCTACAGCATGTTATGGGTATGTAATCATTAAGGACTAGGGAGTTTTTTAGGATAAAAAGAAACTGACGTGAGCTTGGCAAAAGCAAAATCCTAGAGGAAAACCTGGTTCAGTCTGCTTTCCACCAGACACTGGGAGGTGAATTCATCTTTCAGCAGGACAAAAACGTAAAACAAGGCCAAATCTACACAGGAGTTGCTTACCAAGAAGTCAGTGGATGTAGCAGTTACAGTTTTGACTTAAATCTGCTTGAAAATCTATGGCAAAGACCTGAAAATTGTTGTTTAGAAAAAGGATGTGGGAAGAAAAAAATAGTAATAAAAAATAAAATGTTGCACAATCCAGGTATGGAAAGATATTTTTTATAACTTCCAGACTTACCCAGAAAGACTCACAGCTGTAATCGCTGCCAGACGGGATTCTAACGTGACTCAGGGGGTTAAATACTTATCTAATCAAGATCATTCTTTTTCATAATTGTTTTACGAATGTTAGAATTTTCTAACACGTTGACAGACAGTATTTTGTGTAACTCATTGACAAAAAAAATATTTTTAATCCATTTTAAATCATACTTCGTAAAGACAACAAAATGTGTAAAAAGTCAAGGGGTGTGAAAACTTTGAAGGCACGTGGTTCCCTTTTCATTTTTATAGACGCTCCCCTGAATGCACCCTCCGTCTTAGCTGTCTGAAAGGGGTAGGGGAGGTCATAATATACTGGCAAGTCATCTGTTCTGTACGTAGGCGAGATAGGGAAAGGTATCGGATGTGTCATGTTCAATAGGAATAATCAGATGATTTTTGTGTAAAAAAAATTTTTTATACCTTTATTTAACTCGGCAAGTCAGTTAAGAACAAATTCTTATTTTCAATGATGGCCTAGGAACAGTGGGTTAACTGCCTGTTCAGGGGCAGAATGAACGATTTGTACCTTGTCAGCTCAGGGGTTTGAACTTGCAACCTTCCGGTTACTAGTCCAACGCTCTAACCACTAGGCTACCCTAAAGGACTTCATATTATGACTGAAACGTACCTTCCTTTCTAGCACCACTCGGTCCAGTGTCATACTGACCAGTGTACAGTCGTGGCCAAAAGTTGAGAGAATGACACATTTATTTCAAAGTTTGCTGCTTCAGTGTCTTTAGATATTTGTCAGATGTTACTATGGAATACTGAAGTGTAATTACAAGCATTTCATAAGTGTCAAAGGCTTTTGACAATTACATGAAGTTGATGCAAAGAGTCAATATTTGCACTGTTGACCCTTATTTTTCAAGACCTCTGCAATCCGCCCTGGCATGCAGTCAATTCACTTCTGGGCCACATCCTGACTGATGGCAGCCCATTCTTGCATAATCAATGCTTGGAGTTTGTCAGAATGTGGATTTTTGTTTGTCCATCCATCTCTTGAGGATTGACCACAAGTTCTCAATGGGATTAAGGTCTGGGGAGTCTCCTGGCAATGGACCCAAAATATTGATGTTTTGTTCCCTGAGCCACTTAGTGATCACTTTTTCCTTATGGCAAGGTGCTCCATCATGCTGGAAAAGGCATTGTTCGTCACCAAACTGTTCCTGGATGGTTGGGAGAAGTTGCTCTTGGAGGATGTGTTGGTATCATTCTTTATTCATGGCTGTGTTAGGCAAAATTGTGAGCGCCCACTCCCTTGGCTGAGAAGCAACCCCACACATGAATGGTCTCAGGATGCTATACTGTTGGCATGACACAGGACTGATGGTAGCGCTCACCTTGTCTTCTCCGGACAGGCTTTTTTCCAGATGCCCCAAACAATCGGAAAGGGGATTCATCAGAGAGAATGACCTCAGCAGTTCAATCCCTGTACCTTTGGCAGAATATCAGTCAGTCCCTGATGTTTTTCCTGGAGAGAAGTGGCTTCTTTGCTGCCCTTCTTGACACCAGGCCATCCTCCAAAAGTCTTCGCCTCACTGTGCGTGCAGATGCACTCACACCTGCCTGCTGTCATTCCTGAGCAACTCTACTGGTGGTGCCCTGATCCCGCAGCTGAATCAACTTTAGGAGGCAGTCCTGGCGCTTGCTGGACTTTCTTGGGCGCCCTGAAGCCTTCTTCACAACAATTGAACCGCTCTCCTTGAAGTTCTTGATGATCCGATAAAATGGTTGCCTGTGAAGCCCTTTTGTGCAAAGCAATGATGACGGCACGTGTTTCCTTGCAGGTAACCATGATTGACAGAGGAAGAACAATGATTCCAAGCACCACCCTCCTTTTGAAGCATCCAGTCTGTTATTCAAACTCAGTGATCTCCAGCCATGTCAGCTGGTCCTTTTGTGGCAGGGCTGAAATGCAGTGGAAATGTTTTTTTGAGATTCAGTTCATTTGCATGGCAAAGAGGGACTTTGCAATTAATTGCAATTCATCTGATCACTCTTCATAAGATTCTGGAGTATATGCAAATTGCCATCTTTGGCCATGACTAAGTTGAGGTTCAGGGAACAACGGTTTGTTTATGCACTTTAGTAGGTCTTAGTGTTACTGAGGAGGCAGGTTGCCTGACACTTAAGAGCGTTGGGCCAGTAACTCAAAAGGTCGCTGGTTCGAATTCCTGGGCCGACTAGGTGAAAAATCGATTGATTTGCCCTTGAGCAAGGCACTTGCTCTAATTGATCCTGTAAGTCGCTCTGGATAGGAGTGTCTGCTAAATGACTAAAACGTAAATGTACTGATGTAGGCCTATTGGCTGAGTGTGAGAGGTTTGGCTGGCCAACATTCCCACTGCCATGCGGTTTCCATCCATGCACATCCACAAAGGAAAGCTCACTGTTACTGAGCTGCTATGCACTGCACCATAAACACACACAGGAAGGCCTGTCCCATCCAGTCCAGTACAGTACCTATCACTGTGGGCCTTAGAGTCCTGCAGCCTGCTGCCAGACTGGAAGGCCCGGTAGAACACCATGGAGGGGGTCCTGTGTCAACCAAAGTCAAAAGAAAACAGGAGAGAAAAGGAGAGGGGATGAATCAGAGAATACAGGAGAAAACGAGAAACCCGTCTCGTATTGTTAAATTGACTTAAAATCAGAAGAACACCCTGTGTGCATGGTTAACTAGATAGGACAGAGGCTGTGCCTGAAGGTGTTTCAGTAAATCAGCTGTCACAAGTTCAAGATGAGCACACAGTACGTAATTCACAAATATTCAAATAAAATTTGCTAGGGGGGTTCAAGTGCCTGTTGAGAAAACAATACATGTACATCTAACCCCACACTCTTAAACATATTTATAATGCAGCACAGGCAACTGAGGCAAAAACTGTAAAATGGCTTAAGTGTTGAGTTCTGCAGAGGAGGAAAGGAGTTATTTTGCCAACCACTGTGTTGATAGGGGGCGAGCTCAAATGGATACCATTCCCTCCCATGGGGCCCTGGAGGCCACAAGCACACCATGTTCCATGAGGACGGAGAAATGCCCCCCCTCAAAGCCCCATGTCCATAAACTGAACTACACGTGTGCATCCCCCCCTCCCCCCCACCCCGCCGTACAGCATGTGTGTGAATATCTGAACATTGAGCCATGGCTCTTTTCCTAGAAATCTCTGGCACAAACTCTCTTTGTCACACAACACTTTTGGAGCTCCACCTTCACGTTTTGTCTCGCTTCATACAAAACCCAACATACATAAACTCATGCAGTACTAATAGTGTTGAGCAATTAGTGCTTTTTGAGGTCTGTTCGGTTCAATTTTTTTTATATCGTTTTTGATTTAAAAAATGAAGTGTTCCACAAAAGGCACTAGGCGGGTTCAATGCTGTAACATAATAAAACAAGGATTACAAATCTCATGTTGGTAGCGTCTGTCCATTACTGCTCATCATTTAACATGACTTTAATATTTCAGTTTTAATTTGATGACTTTATTATTATTTCATTCCAAGTCATCATCTCATCTCTATAGAGCTGCTGCCTATGCAATCTGACAACAAAAAATATATATATTTTAGTAGTTCTTCAAAGTAAATAAGTCGTTATTTTATGACTGCTGAATAGCAACTATTGTCTCGTGTATTTTCAGGTAGATACCGCAAAGAAACTGCTCTCTATCCCTTTCCATCAAGCATTCTTCTGTCTCTTTTTCCCCTCAGTGTCTGCCCCACATTCACCTAGAACAGCAGGCGGATAAGAAAACACCCAGACCGGACAAGTAGGTGAGCAATGGATTATGGTCATTGTCATTTATTACCACAGTTTAGTGCAGAAAACATGTAGAATATTGGCCTGTTGGAAACTACAACAGTTCAGCTTGATCAGATTTATCTCGAGAAAACTGCGCAATGTCGCATTAAGCTCACAGAAAAAGAAATGTAATTCAAATGATTCAACCGATGCCGCTCAATTAGCTGTTTACACACACTCATGTAAAAAGAGGACGTTACATCACCGGTCAAGCTGAGGAGAGAGAGTTGCTGCAGGTCGTTTGTGGGCTCGGCTGGGCTTAGATTAGTGTTGGGCAATATCCAGACTGGCATACCTTCATACTGTTCCTGTACACACAAAACACATTTAGGCAGCAGGGATCTTGATCCAGGAGGGGATTGATTGTCTCTGCCGGAACCAAGAAGATTGATCTTGCATTAGCCACATAGCTAGCAAGTTAGCAAACCAAATGCATAGCTGGAGTCCTGAGCTGGAGATAACTATCTAAGATGTGCCAAATAAATTAACTTAAGCAGTGGCATAGCATTTTCTAGCAGCATACCACCCTGCAACCCACTGCTGGCTTGCTTCTGAAGCTAAGCAGTGTTGGTCCTGGTCAGTCCTTGGATGGGAGACCAGATGCTACTGGAAGGGGTGTTGGAGGGCCAGTAGGAGGCACCCCTTCTTCTGGCCTAAAATATATATATACCCCAATTCCCCAGGGCAGTGATAAGGGACGTTGCCCTGTGTAGGGTGCAGTCTTTCGGATGGGATGTTAAATGGGTGTTCTGACTCTCTGTGGTCACTAAAGAACCCTTGGCACTTATCATACGAGTAGGGGTGTTAACCCTGGCGTCCTTGATAAATTCCCAATCCGGCCCACATTCCATCAAGGACACCTAATCATCCCCAACTTACAATTGGCTCATTCATCCCCCTTATAACTTTTCCCCAGATCGTTGCTGTAAATGAGAATATGTTCAGTCAACTTACCTGGTAAAAGCATGCAAGGCTTTTTTGTTGTTGTTGACAATATTGAAAATCATACTGTCGGTATTTCAAACTACCCCAGTATACCGCCCAAGCCTAGATCACATGATTCTAGAACACCATCGTCAATGTAACAGATGAACTGGAGCGGTTATCCTCTCCTGTTTTCAAGTTGTAAATCTCCCGACAATGAAAGGACACCTTAGCCCAATTATGAATGACTTGTAACGTTCGCCCAATTATGACTGGTTGTAACCTTCTCCTAAACTAACAGACCTCAACCCCTGAAGCAACACGCCCATCAGCACATGATTGAGGTAGCCTAGATAACAGCCATATCATGGTAAGCTGTTGATTCCTAGGCCTGAATTGGTTGAAAAACTACTAGTAAACTTTGCCTGATAGTTGAACGTAGAGGTCGACCGATTATGATTTTTCAACGCATATACAGATTATTGGAGGACCAAAAAAGTTGATACAGATTAAATCGGACAATAAAAAAAATTAAAATTGTAATAATGACAATTACAACAATAAATACTGAATGAACACTTATTTTAACTTAATATAATACATCAATAAAATCAATTTAGCCTCAAGTAAATAATGAAACATGTTCAAATTGGTTTAAATAATGCAAAAACAAAGTGTTGGAGAAGAAAGTAAAAGTGCAATATGTGCCATGTAAGAAAGCTAACGTTTCAGTTCCTTGCTCAGAACATGAGAACATATGAAAGCTGGTGGTTCCTTTTAACATGAGTCTTCAATATTCCCAGGTAAGAAGTTTTTGGTTGTAGTTATTATAGGAATTATAGGACTATTTCCCTCTATACCATTTGTATTTCATTAACCTTTGACTATTGGATGTTCTTATAGGCACTTTAGTATTGCCAGTGTAACAGTATAGCTTCCGTCCCTCTCCTCGCTCCTCCCTGGGCTCGAACTAGCAACAACAGCCACCATCGAAGCAGCGTTACCCATGCAGAGCAAGGGGAACAACTACTAGAAGGCTCAGACAGAGCGAGTGACGTTTGAAACGCTATTAGCGCGCACTAACTAGCTAGCCATTTCACTTTGGTTACACCAGCCTCATCTCGGGAGTTGATAGGCTTGAAGTCATAAACAGCGCAACGCTTGACGCACAATGAAGAGCTGCTGGCAAAACGCACTAAAGTGCTGTTTGAATGAATGTTTATGCGCCTGCTTCTGCCTACCACCGCTCAGTCAGATACTTGTATGCTCAGTCAGATTATATGAAACGCAGGACACGCGTGTAGTTAATTAACTAGTGATTATGATTGATTGTTTTTTTATAAGATAAGTTTAATGCTAGCTAGCAACTTACTTTGGCTTACTGCATTCGAGTAACAGGCAGTCTCCTTGTGGAGTGCAACGAGAGAGAGGCAGGTCGTTATTGCGTTGGGCTAGTTAACTGTAAGGTTGCAAGATTGGATCCCCTGAGCTGACAAGGTGAAAATCTGTCGTTCTGCCCCTGAACGAGGCAGTTAACCCACCGTTCCTAGGCCATCATTGAAAATAAAAATGTGTTCTTAACTGACTTGCCTAGTTAAATAAAGGCATAAAAAAAAGTTAATATATTTTTTTTAATAATTAAAAAAAAAAACTTTTTACAAAGAAAAAAAGAAAGAAAAGAATTCGGCGCCCAAAAATACCGATTTCCGATTGTTATGAAAACTTGAAATTGGCCCTAATTAAAATCGTCCATTCCGATTAATCGGTCGACCTCTAGTTGAAAGGTGTCTAACCTAACTCAATACAGCCCTCAAGCAAAACTAATGACCCAGAACAACCGGTTCAACAAAAATAACATTTTCAGGCATTCTTTTCCATTGATGTCAACCATTTCTGTCTGTGTCAAACGTTGGCTGCGTTCACCCCTGCACACACAGAACCGCCTTGAGTGAGCCTGGTGGCTGGTTGGTTTGCTTGCAGGGTGTTGGACCTCGGAGCAACCTCACTAATTCACTCAGCATGTGAAAAGCCATAGGGACTTTGAAGGGGAGGGAATCAATTCAGTTACATAAATCGGGATATTATTTTTTGACAATATCGCAATATTTTTGCACTAGTCGGCTGTATTGCCACCAAAACGCCAGTATTTTTTCATCTATAGCTTGTTCTCTATACAATTTTGAAAATGGTGAGCAAAGATATTTTTAGCAATTTATTTCCATGACTGATCAAAACAGTCAGATTTCTCTTGTTCCTCTGCAGCAGACATGGTGAGCAATATGTTAGGAACACTGAATCTTAAAACATATAGAATTGTGACAATTGTAGTACATATCGTATCGGCACCTAAGTATGGCGATATCGTATCGCGAGGTCCCTAGCAATTCCCAGCCCTAGAAAGAAGCAATCTCTCCTGGTGTTCATGAGGCCATCTGTCCCATCCATCAGAGCCTAGGCAGAACTAGGTCAAGACTATTTAGATTCCAGCGCTCTGTTAGAGTCCCCCTGCGGCACAGGTTTAATTCAGTGGGGTGCTGGGGAGTAAGAGAACGGGGCTCAATGCCCACTCTGTAAATTCATAAATATGGCCACACTTCTGGGAATGTTCCCCTGTACTGTAGGCCCTTAAATCAGGAAGCAGGGGTGATGGAAAACAAAACTATGGAGAGAGTCAAGGGAACTGACTTACGTGGAACTGTGGTTTCGTGGACTCACTGTGTGTCCTGTAGGCCATGTCGTGTTTTCCCATACTCTTGTAAGGATGTGGATAGGCTAGGCAGAAAAGTTACAGATATGAAGTTTGTGACATTGCTTTAACCTACTTGGACAATCTATCAGCGCTTTCAGAGTTACACAGATAAGAAAGTGGAGCAAAGGAAAGGCCTCTTGACTATTCAAACATACATCACTTAAAACACCACTCACCCAAATACTGTGCATAAATAACATCCTCTGCTTTAGATTTACTGTACGTCACAAAGGGCTATTAAATCAGGGGGCTGAGGAGCATTTCTTTCTGAAGCGCCTTTCTGAAGCTAAGGCTGACGTGCCTTTCTCTGTAAACAATGGCGGGAATCGGTACCTGGGGCAGAGGTGATCAAATCAAATCAAATGTATTTATATAGCCCTTCGTACATCAGCTGATATCTCAAAGTGCTGTATGACTGAGAAGGGAACCTAAATACGACAATGGAGAGACCGGCAGAGTGGGTCCGCAGGGAACAATGCACCTTTTTTTAGAATAGCAATAAAAAAAATTAAAAAGGCAGCGGGACTTGAGAGGCTGATGAGTGCAAAGATTACCATTGGTAGGCTAATTCCGTTCACCCATTTTAGCCAAAAGGGCCTGCTGAATGAAAGTGAAGAACATGGGGCTGGATGCAGGCTAATGTCTTCAGGTACATTGTAAATGAGTAGCAGAGGCTGCAGGCGAGTCAGGACACAGTGATCAGCGGTGGTCCAGGCCCCTCAGGATACAACTGGACACCCTGGGGTTAAAGGCCAAGTGCCACTCGTTATCACACACCCTGACATGAAATGCATATACTTCCCTAACAGACTATTGTACTCAAAACTTTAAAAAGTTCATCCCAACCCCCCATTCTCTACCCACATTCCACACACACTCAAACCCAAGCCACAAACCTCCTTGTCCACACACACACCCCTCCCCCAGACTCACCTCCTTGTCCACCCCCCCTCCAGACACCCTTGTCAACCCCCCTTCCCCCTCCAGACACCCTCCTTGTCCACACACTGGCTCATTTCACAGTGTCAATCCCTCCTTGTCCACACTGGCTCATTTCAGTGTCAATCACACCTTGTCTCCTAGTGGGCTGCTGAGTCAAGTTGCACAACTCAGCTAACTTAGACCTAAAACACATTCCATCCATCAGGTGATTTCCAGAGACTGACCTTATGGTGTCAGTCAATTTGGCTACAATTGTTGTTAAACTGTTGTTGTAAGCAAATAGCCTCAGTTCATTATACAAGTATATCTAGTTAAACATCTTCCCCTAAAATGTCTGTTACTCTGACAACACCGCATAAAGCTGCAAAATGTTCTGCAACAAGTTTTTCGACCATCGGGCATACATTAAACGTCTAACACGGAACCCAAACCGGCTGCGCGCCTGCGCCATCGTGCATAAATGTATTTTGTCTCCCCACACCAAACGCATTCACGACACGCAGGTTAAAATATCAAAACAAACTCTGAACCAATTATATTAATTTGGGGACAGGTCGAAAAGCATTAAACTTTTATGGCAATTTAGCTAGCTAGCTTGCACTTGCTAGCTAATTTGTCCTTTTTAGCTAGCTTGTTGTTGCTAGCTAATTTGTCCTGGGATATAAACATTGAGTTGTTATTTTACCTCAAATGCACAAGGTCCTCTACTCCGCCAATTAATCCACACATAAAACAGTCAACCGAATCATTTCTAGTCATCTCTACTCCTTCCAGGCTTTTTCTTCGACTTTATATTGCGATTGGCAACTTTCATAAATTAGGTGCATTACCGCCACTGACCTCGTTTCTACTTTCAGTCACCAACGTGGGTATAACCAATGAGGAGATGGCACGTGGGTACCTGCTTCTATAAACCAATGAGGAGATGGGAGAGGCAGGACTTGCAGTGCGATCTGCGTCAGAAATAGAACCGAATCCTATTTTGGAAACAGACGCTCGTTGACACGCGCGAGCAGTGTGGATGCAATAATTGAATAACAAATTTCTAAATTTATTTTGCAACGCTCGCGCACGCGACACAAGCGGTGCAGTCAGCCTGTCAATCTGAAATAAAAAGTAGATACATCGGGGGAGAGCAGCTTAAATTGGCCATCTTCAGGCTATCTATGGCTGAGGGGAGGGGGTGAGATTTGAGTCAAGACACAGCTAAGCTCTACAGTAATCACTTGCAGGAAGAACTGGCAGGGGGGGATACTGACTTAACAAATGATGCAACAGTTGACTAAAAAAAAAAATACATTCCCGAACTTCCCATTACAATAACAGTTTAATGCTGAGGGAAGGGGACCCAAGTCCCATTACAAATTCTAAAACATGTGGGCAGAACGTGCAACACAGATCAGATCATGACTTAGTCTCATTACAATAACAGTAACAGTTGAAGTCACAGCAACAAATTAGAAACCCAATATCACCAACATATTTGATGGCGTTTGATTTCTATTGTGAGAATGGAGAAACAAACTTACAACTGGTTAGTTGGACCTAAGTGTTATAGCCCTGATGTAAACAAGGAAGATGGGCCTAGTACATAGTCCACATGCCTATCCTACACACCAATCTGGAAACATTATAGAATAGGACTCCATGGAGCTCCACTCACTCTGCGCCGGCTTCCTAGAGATATTGGGAATACCTCAGTCACCTCTAAACAGAAATGTCATTCAACACTTAACTGATGTGCAACAACTGCCAGTGTGCCTTGCCACTCTATGCCTGTCAGTCAGTCAAGGGGCCTGGCACTAGACACTGCAACATGGAATGTTCCCGCTGGCAAAAAAGACACTAGAGTGGTAATGCACAGAACAGAAGAGCATTTCCTCTGGAAAAATGTGAAGCACGGAGCCTAAAAAAGGTCACAGCAGCCTATATTCAGCCTATATATTTTGCAGCCTATATTCGAGTCAGGTAATTGTTTCCGTAAGGCACTCGTAACTTGAATATTTATCTGGCATAGAACACACAACAAGCCGACGAGGTAAATAGATCAACTATTCTACTACGGGGTTGTCAGATTTTCCTATTTAATTACTCGTTTCGTTTACAGAGGAAAAACACATGTGGACTGTTCCAGCATCTTCAACGTGCGCCCCAGCAGAAATATGCTTTTCCATGTTCCATATTTTTGGGCCGTGGTGAAAATTGTTTTGCCGTGACACAGCGCCACAGCTATACGACTGCATTGGAAGCACTGAAACAGATGCAAAGTTACAGCCAAGTCTCGCCAGCCAGGGCCACAGTGTGGTTTTGGTTGAGGCACTGCAGTTTCATACACCACTCAGCTCCGGTGGATGACTGACAACGAGCTTTTGAATTAAGTTTCAGACAGAGAGTGAAAAAAGTATGTATGGCAGAAGAACATGACAACTAGTAGTGATTTCTGGTTCTGCATTGCCGTTTTTAAACACAGCAACTTAGGAAAGGCAAAACTGTGTAACTTACATGTTCAAACACACAACTAAAATCTATTTTTCAAAAGGCCAAAAAGGAAAGTTAAGCTCATGAATCAACAAAGAGCAGAACCAGAGCTTTCAAAATAAAATAAAACATGTGCTGCAAAAACACACAAAACTATTTTTTGAAAAAGCCAGTAAGGCAAGATGTGCTCGTAAATCAACAAAAAGGGTCAAAGGATTGTAGGTATCTAGGACATGTGACCGAAAACAAAATGCCTGTGCTGCTGCATATATACTGCCTAGTCTAGGCTATATTTCAGTCTATAAAACTGGTATATGGAAACCACCAAGAGATTTGAGGCACTTCACGGTTTCCTCTAATGCTTGCCGACCCCGACGAGCACTCAACTCAGGAACTGAAAGTTTTAGCATATGAACAGGAAGTGTGAGTGACACCTCTCACCCCTAACAACCCCAACAACCCTAACCCCCTCAACCCTAACCCCTCAAAAAAAAAGCAGATGATCACATCCTAAATTGAAGTCTCGTTCCTAAACTGTATACACTAAATTGACTATTTTCAATCAAAGGTCACCATCTGTAAAGCTCCTATGCCAGACTGTAGTCAATACTTCAATAGATCTGTTTGTAGGCCTATCTAAAAAAAAAAAAAAAAAACTTGACTCCTGTATCAAATGTACACACATCATACAGCCTAACAGTCCCTGAGCAATCCACTTGGCTAGACTTACCCCCCCCTCCAAAAAAAAAAAACACCCAACAGCACTGCACCAACTCCTGGCCCATCCTCTCAGAACCTTTTCCTAAGTGGGGTCTACTAGCTAAGTGAATGGAAATTCTGATAGCATGAAATGTGGCAAAACACCAGCTCCAGCCTCCACCATACTTCAACGAGGAAGCCTTTTTCTAGGTCAGGAGCTAACATAAAAAAATAATAAAAATAAAAAGGTCAAGCACACAGGAGGACTAAGACAAAAGGAATATCTGGCCTCCAGTGTAGAAGGTGGCTGGCAATAAGCTTATTTTGCAAGTTTGTTACAGAGGCCATCAACTTAGAAATTGCCTTAAAGGCAGAGTGCAGTCAAAAACGTGACTTTCCTGTGATGTGTGTGTACTGTCAAATAGTGAAAATTATGTTGGGGGGGGACACCTGAAATTTCTGGCTTTTTTGGAAGAACGGTAGTTTTGGCTGGCCTGGTGACATCAGGAGATAAAGTGGTTAATAGACCAATAAGAAAGAGTTCCAAACCTCTGCCAATAACAGACACTTTTCAGTTTTCCCCACCCCACTCCGACAGTCCTAGCAAAATTCTTGCTTGAGAAATTGCTCTTTGCTAAGAAGCTATTTTTGTTTATTTTTGACCACGTCAACATAAAATCATAGTAAAGGTACTTAATCGACACCCAGAAATGATTTGATATTGAAATAAAAACATCTGCATTGGACCTTTAATGTGTGATGGCAACAGAATTAGGATAGCTGGAGATTAGCCTGGGTCAAGTCAGCAACATTGTATTTAGACTAACAACTGAAAACAGAATACATCAAAGCAACACGAGTACACACACTTCTGTACACCAGTAAGGAGTTAGTAATGTATGCTCATTGCTATCTAACCCAGGTGTTAAGTTGGGGGGGTTTACTTGGGCTACACTCCAGCTCCCTTTCGAGAGTCTACCTACTGAGAAACATATTTCCTGCCTGTGTGCCCCTCCGCTCCCATGTATAGCTATGCTACATCCCAAATGACACCCTAGTCCCTACATAGTGCTCTACTTTTGAACAGAGCCCTGGAAGAACGCCCCGTTTGTCTGTCCAGCCACGCCAACCAAACCACTGATGACAAGACGTCATCGTGACAAGAGGAAAGAAATGGGAGGTCTCCAGAACGCACCCGCTGCCCTCTCCAGTCCATCTACATGTCCAGGGAGCTGGCTGACTGGATGCTACATGCAGCCATGACTTCAAACACAGACCCTCCCCCTTGTGAACACACACACATGCTTATGCCCCCCCCACGCTTCATAAAACCACTCCACAGCTGCAATATTTTTCCACACTGCTATAAAAGCCTGCCAATTCAATCGATCTTTATTTGTCAAATGCTCCAAATACAACAAGTGCAGACCTTACAGTGAAATGCTTACTTACAAGCCTTCAATTGTACTGCTTAAAAGAGAGAAACAGTGCCAAAATGGTTTAAACCTCAACATGAGATTGAGCTATTGTTTCGCAATAGCTATTATTAGCTAGGCCTCAGTCATGCGTCTGAATGGCCCTGCCCCTAAGAGTCTCCAGTATGTGGCCCGACAGCATTTAGTTGACTTTCTAGCCAGGTTATGCCCTTCCATATGATAAATGGTGAACTGTGACAGGGTGAAAGGTGGTGGCTTACCTGTCCTCGTCTATGGCTATTCCAAACAGGCTGTTCACAGAGGGGTTGTTGGCCAGCTGCAGGCTCTCAGGGATCTTCATCAGGTTTTTCTCAGAGAAGGCGGGAGGCTGGCCCTCCTCCACATGGCTGAACCCAGCCGCCGGGAGGCCCTGCGCCCCCCTGCCATCGCGGGCCTGTTGCCCGGGCAACAAGGAGGCAGTCAGGTTTGGCATGGCGGTGGGGGCTAATGTGGTGGTGCTGGAGGCACTGGGCACAATGGTGGGCACGTTTTGGGTGCCAGGGGGCGAAGGGTGGAGGCCGACGGGTTGACGAATACCCGTGGGGGCATACTGACCTACAAGCTGTTGCAGAGTAGAGCTTCCGCCCAGTACCATGGATGACCCAACACCTCCCACACCTCCACCCATCAGGCCTGAAGCTGGCTGACTGACAGGTAAAGAACCTCCTCCCCCCACTGCTGCCATCTCCCCTACCTGCCCCAGCATCGGAACCCCAGTGGCGGGAGTCATGACCAGTGAAGGGCCCTGACCCACAGTTTGTCCCACATAGAGGGTCTGGCCGGCTGAGGCCACTGCCTGCATGCCCGGCTGGTTCTGTTGGTAGTAGTCTGCCTGGTTCTGGGGCAGGCCTGGGGGCTGGTTGGGCAGGTGCTGTCCCAGTGGAAGCTGCTGTAGCATGGCCTGCTGCTGGGGAGGGTAAGCCAGCGTCTGGGTCTGGACTGCAGGGGTCATGCTTGGGGATTTCTGTATGTGAATGCCACTTTGAGGAAGACCGTTGAGCCCCACAGGAAAGAGGTTCTGGTTGGCAGCAGGTTGGATAGTACTCAGCGTTGGCTGCTGACCTGGGACAGCCATGAGGTTGTTGGTGGGGAAAGTGTTGTGTGTGGCTGTTCCAGACTGCCCCATGTTGTAGTTTTGGTGGTGAGGCTGCTGCTGCAGTGTGTCCATTGGGTGAACGTGCAAGGCATTAAGAGCAGCAGCATCCACTATGGAGTCTAGGCCCTGGCCGGAGTGAGTCGACGGTGCAACCACCGTACCACCCGTCAACCCCAGCCCGCTGTCCCCGTCAGCACTGGGGTCAAACGCATTGGCATGTCTAATGTTATCCGTAGTCCTGTTAACCACAGTGTTACCCTCTGAGTCTTTCTCATAGAACTCTGTGCAAGTCCATCGGCCCTTTCTGAAGGGCTCTCCAGTACCATGGTCAAGTTTGATGACCCTGAAACGTGAACTGCAACTTGCTGTCGATGACATAGCAGAAGTAGGGGTTAAACTAGTCACTACTGGCTGGGATGTGCTCACTGACACTGTTGTAGCCCCCCAACTGGCCACTGGGGCAGGCTGTGGCATGAGCCCGGACTGAGCAATAGGGAGGCCGCTTGACGAACCACTTCCCAGTGTTTGCTGGCTAACATGAGGCGAGCCTGCCACTCCTGCCTTTCGAATAGCAAAACCTTCATTTGGAGGCCCCGACATTGCAGGTATCTGCCCAACTTTAGGTACACTACGCGGTGGGACCATAACGCCAGGTGCCTCTTGCTCCCCTACATGGTTTAGGGTTTCCTCAGACGAACTTCGATCACATACCTCCGGCTCGAAGTCAGCCCGGGACACGTCGAATATTTCCGACGACACGTCTTCAGTCCGTGATTCGTCTGGGTCGTCCAGGCTCTCCGTGTCGTCCGTGGCACTGCTGGCCGCCACCTGAGCCTGTGTCACACTTGTGATCTGAAAACAGCTTTTCTTTTTAGCCGGCATTTTAGACATTTTGAGAGCCTGCGTTCACAACTCCCGTCTAAATGTCTCGCGTTAAAAGCAAGTGAGTTAGCTAATATCAGCTGACAACTGGCTATCTGAAACAGCGAATTTGCATCGATGGAAGTTTTTTAAACTATTATCAAGAGGAGCATGAGTCATCCTTGTTCCTTCCTCCTCTCGTCTCCTGTTGCATTTTACGAGTTCATAACATTGAAGACCAACCCTTCCAAGTCCAGCGTTTGCCAATAGAAGTAGTAATTCGATAACTGATCCAAAGCTTTGATCCGTCCGTACTGGCCTGTTCAGTAAAGTAATGTCCGGACCCCGTAGTTGTCAGATGGCGGCTGTCGCAGATAGAGTTGCCCAGCTGCGGCAGCTACTTTAGACTGTGAAGCGGGCCCGTACCTCTCCACTCAACTAGCTAGCTGGCTACAACAACACTCCCTTTACGTTGGGACAAGTATGTAAGACATCTCTCGGAACAAGTCACCTCTCCCCTCTTGACTTACGAACTTAAAACGATTCAATACTAACACTCGTTTCAAAGGTATATGTAACCCATTTCCAAGAGTAAATCGTCTCTAGTTCACACTTCAGGGAACTGAAATTCCGAACAGCGGCTACCTCCCTCATTCTTGTCAAGATGGCTAGCTAGCCTAGGCTAGTTATGTACAACCGCACTGCATCGTGGGTAACATACGCAACAATATTTGCGTACATGATTATTGAGAATTTCATTTCCCTCGTCTCTCTCTCTCTCTCGATATAAACTCAGCAACAAAAAAAAAGAAACGTCCCCTCACTGCCAACTGCGCTTATTTTCAGCACACTTAACATGTGTAAATATTTGTATGAACATAAGATTCAACAACTGAGATATAAACTGAACAAGTTCCACAGACATGTGACGTCAAAATAAAAAGTAACACTCAGTATCTGGTGTGGCCACCAGCTGCATTAAGTACAGCAGTGCATCTCCTCCTTGTGGACTGCACCAGATTGGCCAATTCTTGCTGTGAGATGTTACCCCACTCTTCCACCAAAGCACCTGCAAGTTCCCGGACATTTCTGATGGGAATTGCCCTAGCCCTCACCCTCCGATCCAACAGGTCCCAGACGTGCTCAATGGGATTGAGATCCAGGCTCTTAGCTGGCCATGGCAGAACACTGATAGTCCTGTCTTGCAAGAAATCACGCACAGAACGAGCATTATGGCTGGTGGCATTGTCATGCTGGAGGGTCATATCAGGATGAGCCTGCAGGAAGGGTACCACATGAGAGAGGAGGATGTCTTCCCTGTAACGCACAGTGTTGAGATTGCCTGCAATGACAACAAGCTCAGTCCGATGATATTGTGACACACCGCCACAGACTATGACAGACCCTCCACCTGCAAATCAACCCCGCTCCAGAGTACAGGCCTCGGTGTAACACTCATTCCTTCGACGGTAAACAGGAATCCGACCAAACCCCTGGTGAGACAAAACCGCAACTCATTAGTGAAGAGCACTTTTTGCCAGTCCTGTCTGATCCAGCAACAGTGGGTTTGTGCCCATAGGCGACGTTGTTGCCAGTGATGTCTGGTGAGGACCTGCATTACAACAGGCCTACAAGCCCTCAGTCCAGCCTCTCTCAGCCTATTGTGGACAGTCTGAGCACTGATGGAGGGATTGTGCGTTCCTGGCAAGGGCCGTGGTCCTCATGCCTCCTTGCAGCATGCCTAAGGCATGTTCACACAGATGAGCAGGGACCCTGGGCATCTTTCTTTTGGTGTTTTTCAGAGTCAGTAGAAAGGCCTCTTTAGTGTCCTAAGTTTTCATAAATGTGACCTTCATTTCCTACCGTCTGTAAGCTGTTAGTGTCTTAATGACCGTTCCACAGGTACATGTTCATTAATTGTTTATGGTTAATTGAACAAGCATGGGAAAGTGTTTAAATCCTTTACAATGAAGATCTGTGAAGTTATTTTGATTTTTACAAATTATCTTTGAAAGACAGGGTCCTGAAAAAGGGACATTTCTTTTTTTGCTGAGTTTAGTAGCTTTTAAACAACTTGTCTTAATTGAAAGGCATTAACAGACTACATTTTGTATGCATTTCAAAATTTCTCAATGTATTTTAAACCTGATTGTTATTTGTTGGGGCATCATTTGAATTCGGCATTTTTATTACTCACTTGGCTGACATCCCCCTCCTCTCCCCTGTAACTATTCCCCGGGTCGTTGCTGTAAATGAGAATGTGTTCTCAGTCAATTTACCTGGTAAAACAAGGGTAAAAAAAAAAAAAAATTGTAATAAACTCCACCGCTTACAATCTGTCCCGCTCAATGGATGGGTGATTAACACTATTGAAGGGACTGGCAACAATTCAAAGTAAAACCCCTCCATGGAACCCTGGGTGTCTTTGTTTTCAACAGGTTCTGATTCTGCACACCAATGTATACAAATCTTAAAATATTCAGTAAGTTCAATAGAATTATAGATTGGTGTGAATCCCTAGATAAATATTTTTCATTAGGATCTGGCAAGTTCAGTGGTATAAAGTACTTAATTAAAAATAATTTAAAGTAATACTTAAGTAGGTTTTTGGGGTATCTGTACTATTTATATTTTTGACAACTTTTACTTCACTACATTCCTAAAGAAAATAATTTACTTTTTACTCAATGCATTTTCCCTGACACCCAATAGTACTCAAAACATTTTGAATGCTTAACAGGACAGGAAAAGGGTCAAATTCACGGCTTATCAAGAGAACATCCCTGGTCATCCCTACTGCCTCTGATCTGGCAGACTCACTAAGCAGAGAACATACCTGGTCATCCCTACTGCCTCTGATCTGGCAGACTCACTAAGCAGAGAACATCCCTGGTCATCCCTACTGCCTCTGATCTGGCAGACTCACTAAACACACATGCTTTGTAAATGATGTCTTGAGTGTTGGAGTGTGCCCCTGGCTTTCTGTTAATAGAAAAATACAAGAAAATGGCGCCATCTGGTTTGCTTAATAAGGAATTTTAAATGATTTGTACTTTTACCTTTGATACTAAGTTTAAAAAATACGTTTAGACTTTTACTCAAATAGTTGTACTTTTTCCACCACTGGGCAAGTTAGAACCACTGCCTAAAGATATTTAGATCTGACCTTGTTCACAGTATAACTAGAGGGACATTCCAAGCATATCATGATGATTTTTGCTTTATTAGTTTGAGATTATTGGATTGCTCATAATATTACTCAGCTTCTTCAAAATGTTGTCTCTTTTCATTTATTTCAACTGTAATGTCCCCATGAGACCTCGTTTTCCAGGTGGGACCACGTGAGACACATGTACTGTAGCCTACAGAGAAAACGTTTCCCAACAACAATGTCGGCATAGCACTGTAATATTTGATTTCTTTAAATGCTTATTTACTGAATTAGCTCATAGTAACTTGCCTTGCTTTGGGGCACGGCAGCAATATGCAAAGCCTTATGACTGATGATTCTCTGATCACCAGACTTGGTCATATTCATATCCTTTACAAATTGATCATTGTGTTGTATCGAAGCATTTTAGGCACTTTATGAACAGCCAACCTCCACTGAAAAACCCATGATTCATTCTCTAGAGTCTAAGACGTTAGGGGGGTTATAAACTGACATATGGAATCGTTTTAAGATGGTCATGCCATGGCTCATTTAGCTATTTGATTTTGAATTTTAGGATCCTTTAAGTGTAAAAAAATATATATTTAAAAAATATTTGATAAAATATTGAATTTGGACTTTCGTACCAAATCCTATAGAAATGCATTGAAAAACAGATTCATACATGGAAAAAAATAAGACAGTCAAAAAATGCATAATAAGGAATAAGGTTTTGTAGTGTCTGTCCTATATCTAGGAAAACTAAGACAGCTCAGGAAATATATATATATAGCGTACCAGTCAAAATGTTGGACACACCTACTCATTCAAGGGTTTTTCTTTATTTTTACTATGTTCTACATTGTAGAATAATAGTGAAACATCAAACTATGAAATAACACATATGGAAACATGTAGTAACCAAAAAAGTGTTAAACAAATCCAAATATATTTGATATTCTTCAAAGTAGCCACCCTTTGCCTTGATGACAGCTTAGCACACTCTTTGCATTCTGTCAACCGGCTTCATAAGGAATGCTTTTCCAACAGTCTTGAAGGAGTTCCCAAATATGCTGAGCACTTGTTGGCCACCTTTCCTTCACTCTGCGATCCAACTCATTCAAAACCATCTCAATTGGGTTGAGGTCAGGTGATTGTGGATTCCAGGTCATTCGATGCAGCACTCCATCACTCTCCTTCTTGGTCAAATAGCCCTTACATAGCCTGGAGGTGTGTTTTGAGTCATTGTCCTGTTGAAAAACAAATGATAGTACCACGAAGCGGAAACTAGATGGGATGGCGAACGCTGCAGAATGCTGTGGTAGCCATGCTGGTTAAGTGTGTCTTGAATTCTAAATAAATCACCGACAGTGTCACCAGCAAATCACCTTCACACCTCCTCCTCCATGCTTCACGGTGGGAACCACACATGCGGAGATTGTCCGTTCACCTACTCTGCGTCTCACAAAGACACAAAAATCTCAAATTTGGACCCATCAGACCAAGGGACAGATTTCCACCGGTCTAATGTACATTGCTTGTGTTTCTTGGCCCAAGCAAGTCTCTTCTTATTCGTGTCCTTTAGTAGTGGTCTCTTTGTAGCAATTCGACCATCAATGCCTGATTCATGCAGTCTCCTCTGAACAGTTGAAGTTGAGATGTGTCTATTACTTGAACTCTGTTAAGCATTTATTTAGGCTGCAATCTGAGGTGCAGTTAACTCTAACAAACTTATCCTCTGCAACAGAGGTAACTCTGGGTCTTCCTTTCCTGTGGCGGTCCTCATGAGAGCTAGTTTCATCCTAGCGCTTGATAGTTTTTGTGACTGCACTTGAAGAAACTTTCAAAGTTCTTGAATTGTTCCAGATTGACTGACCTTCATGTCTTAAAGTAATGATGGACTGTCATTTCTCTTTGCTTATTTGAGCTGTTCTTGCCATAATATGGACTTGGTATTTTACCAAATAGGGCTATCTTCTGTATACCACCCTTACCTAGTCACAACACAACTGACTGGCTCAAACACATTGAGAAGGAAAGAAACTCCACAAATGAACATTTAACAAGGCACACCTGGTAATTGAAATGCATTCCAGGTGACTACCTAATGAAGCTGGTTGAGAGAATGCAAAAAGTGTGCAAAGCTGTTATCAAGGCAAATGGTGGCTACTTTGAAGAATCTAAAATCTAAAATATATTTTGATTTGTTTTACACTTTTTTGGTCATTACATGATTCCATGTGTTATTTCATAGTTTTGATGTCTTCACTATTATTCTACAATGTAGAAATTTTTAAAAATAAAGATGAACCCTGGAATGAGTAGGCGTGTCCAACATTTTGACTGGTACTGTATATATATATTTTGTCACATATTTAACCCCTTTTGTGGTGTAGGCACAAAACTCCATCTGCACTTCCAAGTAGGGGTTGCCTCCAGAGGAGTCATTTGTGGATTGGTCAAATTAGTTTGTAGACCAAACCGTTCTGATGCCACAGCCGTTTTTGTGAGAAACCCCATTTTTGGGATGTCTCATGGTCTGACAAACAGGTAGCTCGGCCACCTTCCACCACAGATGTGGAAGGCCGCCATTGGAGGATGTGGTGGATTGAGACACAGCCCATGCAAAAATTATATATCTCTAGTTTAAATTTTGAAGGGGATTTTAAAATTATATTACTTATATTTATGCACCGGTTACTGCGTAACCCTGCATAGTCTGCGTAACATGTCTGACATATTTCTGCCGTTGCATCAGGTTGTGACATAGACAGTGTTCATAGACATAATCATTGCATTTCGATGGGAATATGCGTTTTAGAAAATGTATATTTAAATACCTCTTATTCCCAATTTTCACCTAAAATGACATACCCAAATCTAACTGCCTGTAGCTCAGGACCTGAATCAAGGATATGCACATTCTTGATACTATTTGAAAGGAAACACTTTGAAGTTTGTGGAAATGTGAAATTAATTTAGGAGAATATAACACATTAGATCTGGTAAAAGATAACACAAAGCAAAAAACATGCGTTTTTTAATTTTCTGGTATCGTCATCGTTGAAATGCAAGAGAAAGGACATAATGTATTATTCCAGCCCAGACGCAATTTAGATTTTGGCCACTAGATGGCAGCAGTGTATGTGCAAAGTTTTAGACTGATCCAATTAAGCATTGCATTTATGTTCAAAATGTTGTATCAAGACTGCCCAAATGTGCCTAATTGGTTTATTATGAACTTTTCAAGTTCATAACTGTGTGTAAACGGTGTGAAATGGCTAGCTAGTTAGTGAGGTGCATGCTAATAGCGTTTCAATCGGTGACATCACTCACTCTGAGACCTTGAAGTAGTTGTTCCACTTGCTCTGCAAGGGCCGTGGCTTTTGTGGAGCGATAGGTATAACGCTGCTTCGAGGGTGACTGTTGTCCCATGTGTGCAGAGGTTCGAGCCCAGGTAGGGCCGAGGGGAGGGACGGAAGCAAAACTGTTACATGTGCACTGTCCTCAAACAATAGCATGGTATTATTTCACTGTAATAGCTACTGTAAATTGGACAGTGTGGTTAGATTAACAAGAATTTAAGCTTTCTGCCAATATCAGATATGTCTATGTCCTGGGAAATTGTCTTGTTACTTACAACCTCATGCTAATCACATTAGCCTGTTAGCTCAACCGTTCCGTGGGTTACCCACCGATCCTGTAGAGGTTTAAAGACGTGCCTACTCTGAACTCTGTCTCCTGCGTCTGACTCGTTCCTCCACTACACCCCGGACATTACACCATAGATTGCGCACAGGCCAATTTGAAGATATTACCAAAGATACTTAAATTAAAATAGTGTTAGCAGCACAAAGGGAATGTTGTTATAACATGTCCTTGAAATTTGTTTGTCAGGTTTGAGTTCATAGGGGCTTGCCCTTTTTAGGTAAAACTTTGCATATATTTAAACATATTACAGACAAAACAGGTTTTACAGTATATTTGTTTGCATTCGTTTTCACACAGTAATATCACAGATAGAAGGGGTTAATACACCGACCAGGTGAAAAAGCAGACGCCACTCAACACAAATACCCCAAACCACAGGGGAACTAAACGGTATCCAAAAAAACAGCTCACGTACACGAAACAGCCGTGACATACATGCGTGCACGACAAGTACACATAGAACAATCCCGCACAAAGAGCAGGCGGGCCGGCTGGCTAATAAAGCCCAACTAATAACCAAATTAACAACAGGTGTAACCAATAAACAGACAAGGAGGGGGAGGAAATAATCAGTGGCAGCTAGTAGCAGCTAGTGACGACGACCGCCGAGCTCCACCCGAACGGGAAGGGGAGCCACCTTCGGTAGGACTCGTGACAAATGGAAATGTATAATAATATATGCCATTTAGCAGTTTTTTTTTAATCCAAAATGACTTAAAGTCCTGCGTGCATCCATTTTACATATCAGTGGACCCAGGAATCAAACCCACAACCCTGGCATTACAAGTGCAATGCTCTAGAAAACTGAGCCATAGAGAACCAAAAATGTAGGGTTTTCAACCTTGAGGGTCAATGAACTCCATGTCTTTCATTGTATGCAAAGTGACTTTTCCTTATAATGTTGAAGTAGAAGTTTTTGATGTTACATCTGCATCAATAACATTAGCTTCGAAATGGTGTCTTGCTTTTTAGTATACAAACAATCAGTTGCAACATTTTTTTAAATTAATTTTAATATTTCCTACTGTATCTCAATGCTTATGGTGTTTCTAAATGATACCCATCACATCACATGTACCCCTCAGGCCTTCACCTATCAGCTGTGATGATACTGATGTGTGGTGACCAGAATATGTGAGCAGAGCGGGCCCAATTTGACTGAGCGAGATTCCCAAAGGCAGCCTTTGGTGTCTGCGACAATTTCGCTCCAATAGCGCTCACTTCACCAGCTAAGGCCATGCCCGGTCCAGCATGCATTTGTAGTCTACGGCTATAGTCCCTTGCTTTAGCTACTGACACGGAGCTCACATAAATATTTTCATAAAAAACTGATAAAACACACAGGTGCAAAATCAAGAAGGACGTACAAAAATGAAGACCAAGAGAGGGAATGCGGTGATGTCCACAACTAAAGAATCATTGTGGAATATTTGTATTTATTTTACCTTTATTTAATTAGACAAGTCAGTTAAGAACAAATTCTGATTTACAATGAAGGCCTACCGGGGAACAGTGGGTTAACTGCCATGCTCAGGGGCAGAATGACAGATTTTTACCTTGTCAGCTCAGGGATTTGATCCAGCAACCTTTCGGTTACTTACCTAACGCTCGAAAACTCTCGGCTACCTGCCAGAAAAAACACGTATCCAGACTATAATTTTTTAATTGATCCATTATTTTACCAGGTAAGTTGACTGGGAACACATTCTCATTTGCAGCAACAACCTGGGGAATAGTTACAGGGGAGAGGAGGGGGATGAATGAGCCAATTGTAAACTGGGGATTATTAGGTGACCATGATGGTTCAAGGGCCAGATTGGGAATTTAGCCAGGACACCAGGGTTAACACCCCTACTCTTACGATAAGTGCCATGGGATCTTTAATGACCTCAGAGAGTCAGGACACCCGTCCCATCCGAAAGACAGCACCCTACACAGGGCAGCTGAGCCCTGGGGCATTGGGATAAAAAAAATTAAACCAGAGGAAATTGTGCCTCCTACTGGCCCTCCAACACCACTTCCAGCAGCATCTGGTCTCCCATCCAGGGACTGACCAGGACCAACCCTGCTTAGCTTCAGAAACAAGCCAGCAGTAGTATGCTATTGATTTAATACAACAAAATGTTGTTTAAATACCGAGCGCTTAATGTCCCTGACTCCTTACCAGCCTAGTGTGTCACACTACTCGCAAATGCTTCACAATGTATTTCTTTGTAGGCTATAGCCTTGAAACATTCTAAATAATATAGCCTGAATAATTCATTTTGTTTATGGCTCCATGTCTGGCTCCTGACCTTTTAATTAAGAGTGTTTATATACATGTATATGTATATATATATGTATATGTATGTATATATATATGTATGTATATATATATGTATATATATATATCTATGTATATGTATGTATACATATATATATACACATATACACATATATATACATATATACATAAATATACATATATATACATACATACATATATATATATATATACATATATATACACATATACATATATATACATACATATTTATCCATATACATACATATATATACATATATATACATACATATACATGTATATATATGTATGTATATGTGTATATATATGTATATTTATGTATATGTATATATATATGTGTATATATATACATATATATACATATACATACATATATACATATATATAGATATATATGTGTATATATACATATATATATATGTGTATATATATATATATATGTGTATATGTATATGTTTAGCTACCTGAAACGTTTGACCCAAGTTAAACAATTTAAAGGCAATGCTACCAAATACTAATTTAGTGTATGTAAACTTTTGACCCACTGGGAATGTGATGAAATAAATAAAAGCTAAAATAAATCATTATCTCTACTATTATTCTGACATTTCACATTCTTAAAATAAAGTGGTGATCCTAACTGACGTAAAACAGGGAATGTTTACTAGGATTAAATATCAGGAACTGATTAAATATCAGCAACCCCCCTTGGGTTGTGCCGTGGCGGAGATCTTTGTGGGCTATACTCAGCCTTGTCTCAGGATGGTAAGTTGGTGGTTGAAGATATCCCTCTAGTGGTGTGGGGGCTGTGCTTTGGCAAAGTGGGTGGGGTTATATCCTTCCTGTTTGGCCCTGTCCGGGGGTGTCCTCGGATGGGGCCACAATGTCTCCTGACCCCTCCTGTCTCAGCCTCCAGTATTTATGCTGCAGTAGTTTATGTGTCGGGGGGCTATGTTCAGTTTGTTATATCTGGAGTACTTCTCCTGTCCTATTCGGTGTCCTGTGTGAATTTAAGTGTGCTCTCTCTAATTCTCTCTCTCGGAGGACCTGAGCCCTAGGACCATGCCTCAGGACTACCTGACATGATGACTCCTTGCTGTCCCCAGTCCACCTGGCCGTGCTGCTGCTCCAGTTTCAACTGTTCTGCCTTATTATTATTGGACCATGCTGGTCATTTATGAACATTTGAACATCTTGGCCATGTTCTGTTATAATCTCCACCCGGCACAGCCAGAAGAGGACTGGCCACCCCACATAGCCTGGTTCCTCTCTAGGTTTCTTCCTAGGTTTTGGCCTTTCTAGGGAGTTTTTCCTAGCCACCGTGCTTCTACACCTGCATTGCTTGCTGTTTGGGATTTTAGGCTGGGTTTCTGTACAGCACTTTGAGATATCAGCTGAAGTACGAGGGGCTATATAAATAAATTTGATTTGATTTGGGGAAAACTGAGTTTAAATGTATTTGGCTAAGGTGTATGTAAACTTCTGATTTCAACTGTATATTGACTCAAGACATTTCAGCTTTTCATTTTTTATTAATTTGCAAAAATTCTTAAAAACATCATTCCACTTTGACATTATGGGGTATTGTGTGTAGGCCAGTGACAGAAAATCTAAATTTAATCACTTTTGAACTAAGGCTGTAACAACAAAATGTGGAAAAAATCATTAAGGGGTGTGAATAGTTTCTGAAGGCACTGTACACTAGCCAAGGAAATGCTAACTTACAGGTTCCTACTTGACATTGTAACAACAATAACACACCATCTATACACACCATCATATACATATATATTTATATTCCGGACTCTAATATTTCTACATTTCTTAATTCCTTTATTTGTATTTTTGGGATTTGGCAGCAGAGAACTGGAAGGAGAGGCGGCCAAAGGAGGAATTGGTTTTGGGGGTGACTAGAGAGATATACCTGCTGGAGCGCGTGCTACAGGTGGGTGCTGCTATGGTGACCAGCGAGCTGAGATAAGGGGGGACTTTACCTTGCAGGGTCTTGTAGATGACCTGGAGCCAGTGGGTTTGGCGACGAGTATAAAGCGAGGGCCAGCCAACGAGAGCATACAGGTCGCAGTGGTGGGTAGTATATGGGGCTTTGGTGACAAAACGGATGGCACTGTGATAGACTGCATCCAATTTATTGAGTAGGGTATTGGAGGCTATTTTGTAAATGACATCGCCGAAGTCGAGGAGCGGTAGGATGGTCAGTTTTACGAGGGTATGTTTGGCAGCATGAGTGAAGGATGCTTTGTTGCGAAATAGGAGCGCCAATTCTAGATTTAACTTTGGATTGGAGATGTTTAATGTGAGTCTGGAAGGAGAGTTTACAGTCTAACCAGACACCTAGGTATTTGTAGTTGTCCACATATTCTAAGTCAGAACCGTCCAGAGTAGTGATGCTGGACGGGTGGGCAGGTGCAGGCAGCGATCGGTTGAAAAGCATGCATTTAGTTTGACTTGTATTTAAGAGCAGTTGGAGGCCACGGAAGGAGAGTTTTATGGCATTGAAGCTCGCCTGGAGGGTTGTTAACACAGTGTCCAAAGAAGGGCCAGAAGTATACAGAATGGTGTCGTGTGCGTAGAGGTGGATCAGAGACTCACCAGCAGCAAGAGCGACATCATTGATGTATACAGAGAAGAGAGTCGGCCCAAGAATTTAACCCTGTGGCACCCCCATAGAGACTGCCAGAGGCCCGGACAACAGGCTCTCCGATTTGACACACTGAACTCTATCAGAGAAGTAGTTGGTGAACCAGGCGAGGCAATCATTTGAGAAACCAAGGCTATCGAGTCTGCCGATGAGGATGTGGTGATTGACAGAGACGAAAGACTTGGCCAGGTCAATGAATACGGCTGCACAGTATTGTTTCTTATCGATGGTGGTTAAGATATCGTTTAGGACCTTGAGCGTGGCTGAGGTGCATCCATGACCAGCTCTGAAACCAGATTGCATAGTGGAGAAGGTGTGGTGAGATTCGAAATGGTCGGTAATCTGTTTGTTGACTTGGCTTTCGAAGACCTTAGAAAGGCAGGGTAGGATAGATATAGGTCTGTAGCAGTTTGGGTCAAGAGTGTCTCCCCCTTTGAAGAGGTGCTGAGAGAGTGACAGTGTACCTTCTAGCCATACTCCCAAGTACTTGTATGAGGTGACTACCTCAAGCTCTTAACCCTCAGAGGTAGTAATCACACCTGTGGGGAGAGGGGTATTCTTCTTACCAAACCACATGACCTTTGTTTTGGAGGTGTTCAGAGCAAGGTTAAGGGTAGAGAAATCTTGTTGGACACTAAGAAAGCTTTGTTGTAGAGCATTTAACACAACATCCAGGGAGGGGCCAGCTGAGTATAAGACTATCATCTGCATATAAATGGATAAGAAAGCTTCCTACAGCCTGAGCTATGTTGTTTATATAAATTGAGAAGAGTGTGGGGCCTAGGATCGAGCCTTGGGGTATTCCCTTGGTGACAGGCAGTGGCTGAGACAGCAGATTTTCTGACTTTAAACACTACACTCTTTGAGAGAGGTAGTTAGCAAACCAGGCCAAAGACCCCTCAGAGACACCAATACTCCTTAGCCTGCCCACAAGAATGGAATGCTCTACCGTATCAAAAGCATTGGTCAAGTCAATAAAAATAGCAGCACAACATTGCTTAGAATCAAGGGCAATGGTGACATCATTGAGGACCTTTAAGGTTGCAGTGACACGTCCATAACCTGAGCAGAAACCAGATTGCATACCAGAGAGAATACTATAGACATCAAGAAAGCCAGTCAGTTGATTACTAACAAGTTTTACATGTAAGCTAAGGTAAGTCTACACGAAGCACAGGCCTTAAAATCCTCTATGGGAAAAATGAAGGGTGGAAAATTGATTGGACCCATTTACCTGTTTGACCGCTAGGTTTTATGGGTATTATGAGTCGAACTGTGGTACTCTTACAATATTGTCTGAAATAATATACAGAGGTCAACAAATCAGGAAGGGTGTTACATTACTACAGCAACATGCTCTAGACACTCACCCTGTCTATTAATTTCTCAATTTAACTGCCAACAATACAGTTTCGAGAGAAATAGATTATGCAGTACTAAAACTTGAAGACACTCCAGAGAACTCTGAAGTGCACGTTTTTATTCTTCCGCCCCTTGTGCTATAAAGCGCCAGTGAGTCCATTGTGCGGAGTGATCTGACGCAGACTACACCCATGCACTGCCTGATTACATTGGCTTTCTTTACTGCCCGAGCCAAGACGTGTGTGAACGTCGAAGTGGGGGTACAATTAGAGACACTCAATTGATCCGTAAGCAGCGCAAAATCGGCTGTAACTGTCTTATCCCATAAACTACACTTTGGAGTTCATAGGGAGCTGTATATTTCAACATGTCTTGGCAAAGCTACGTGGATAACCTGATGGCGGATGGCAGTTGTCAGGATTCCGCCATTGTTGGCTATACGGACGCCAAATACGTTTGGGCAGCACATGCCGGTGGTACTTTTAACAACATAACGGTAAGAAATGAAATGGAAACCAATAACAAATTTGAATCAGAATTAATGCTGGCAGGGATAATCACAGCCTCGCCGAACCTAGTTTAGCTAAAGAGTTCGCTTGCTAGCTAACTCCACCGTCCATTCCGTTTGACCAGCAAGCTAGTAACGTTAGCTAAAGCTAGATACGTTAGCATGTTAGCTTGCTATTGCTAACGTCATATGTACAATGCGACTTGGCCAATAATATTAGTCTAAAACTGTTGTGGACTTATCCTGGCTGCTAACAATGTCCAGCTAGCTAGGTACGGTTAGCTAGCTGCCCAGAATTAGCCTACCTAGCGGGCATGCTTGCTAGACAACCTTTTTTTACATTTTATTTTTTATAAATATCACCTTTTATATAACTAGGCAAGTCAGTTAAGAACAAATGATTATTTACAATGACGGCCGACACCGGCCAAACCCAGACGACGCTGGGCCAATTGTGCGCCGCCCTATAGGACTCCCAATCACGGCCGGTTGTGATACATCCAGGATTCGAACCTGGTTCTGTAGTGACGCTTCTAGTACTGCGTAGCAGTGCCACGGCTGCGCCACTCGGTAGCCCGTTAACGTTAGATCCAATGAATGAGTGGTGTGGTCTAAAGTTAACGTCAGATACCATAGTTAAGTTAGCCAACTAGCTAATGTGGCTAGCTACCTACACTTGCCAAAGCGTCACTAGCTAACGGCCTAATCTGTTTATTCTATACGGGTGTACTAGCTAGTTATTACGGCTTGTTACCCAATGTTTCCATTTGGAGAACCAAGACAATTGATACATTTCGACATTGTTATGGCTAGTTAACTAAGTAAATGTGCAAGGTAGTTTATATTAACTAGTTGAAGAAAGAGGGCTTAAGCGTTTTGCTCAAGTCAGGACCTAACTTGCCTTGTTGCTTCCCAAGATGGCGGCTCTCCCATGCCATCCACAATGGGTGAGCTTACCAACTATACTGATCAAAAATGTAAACTGAACAATTTTTAAGATTTTACTGAGTTACAGTTCATATAAGGACATCAGTCAATTGAAATAAACCCAATAGTCCCTAATCTATGGATTTCACAAGACTGGGAATACAGATGCTGTATGTATGTTGGTCACAGACACCTTTTAAAAAAAAGCAAGGGCGTGGCAAAAAAAAATCAAATCACAATTTGGTGTGGCCACCATTTGCCTCATGCAGCGCAACACATCTCCTTTGTATCGAGTTGATCAGGCTGGTGATTGTGGCGGGTGGAATGTTTTCCCGCTCTTCGATGGCCGTGCAAAGTTGCGGGATATGGCGAAAACTGGAACACGTTGTCGTTCACAGCGATCAAGAGCATCCCAAACATGCTCAATGTCTGACTATGCAGACCATGGATAAACTGGGAAATTTTCAGCTTCCAGGAATTTTGTACAGATCCTTGTGACGTGGGCCCATGCATTATCATGCTGAACACGAGGTGGATGAGTGGGCCTCAGGATCTGGTCTCATTCAATTATTGGGCAACATCTCTGGTGGACATTCCTGCAGTCAGCATGCCAATTGCACGCTCCCTGAATCTGTGGAATTCTGTTGTGAAAAAACGGCAGATTTTAGTGGCCTTATTGTCCCAGCACAAGGTGCTGCTGTTTATTCAGCTTCTTGATATGCCACCTCAGGTGGATTGATTATCGTGGCAAAGGAAAATCTTCACTAACAGGGACGTGAACAAATTGTACAATTTGTGATATTTTTGTGCCTTTTGTGATATTTCTGTTTTCTATTTCAGCTCATGAAACATGGGACCAACACTTTACATGTTGCGTTTTGTTTTTGTACAGTGTAGCTAGTTAGTTTAGTTTGTAGACAAGTGTAGCTAGCCAGCTCCACTAATGCATTTTGAATTTAGACTAAGTGCTGTACTACTTAATAATTATTCCCAGTGTATTTTTTTTTTTATTAAAAAATGAGAACAGGGTCAGGGTAGTCGCACCCACCAACAAAAAAAAAGAAGCTTCGACAAAAATTGAGGTTGAAACGTGTCAGCTTTCAAAAATAGTGAAAATATCACCTATGCATTACGAAAAACTTTCGTTGACGTCTTTTTGGTAGATACCATCCCTCTTGCCATACCATACATACCCTCTTGACAAAATATGACATAAATCCAGATGTGCACCCCATTCCAGATGCTTTTAGTAGTGCTGCCATTTATAAATGTTACATGTCCACTTTTTAATCTGCATTAACTTTGTGAGTGCACTTTAACTGTGTTTCAGCCTCAAGAAATTGATGTTCTCATTGGAAAGGACAGGGCTAGCTTCTTCACCAACGGCATGACCTTGGGTTCGAAGAAGTGCTCAGTCATCAGAGACAGCCTCCATGCTGAAGGGGACTGGACAATGGACATCAGGACAAAGAGTCAAGGAGGAGAGCCAACATACAACGTCACTGTAGGCAAAGCCGGAAAAGGTAAAGGGTGACTACTTTTAGTGGTAAACAAAACATTTCAGTGATTGTGACGTTATAGCCCCAGATCCATCCTATAAGTTTGCGTTTAGACAGACAGCCGAATTCTGATCTTTTTCCCACTATTTGATCTTTTGACCAATCACATCGGATCTTTTCAGATCAGAGCTGATCTAATTGGTCAAAAGACCAATTAATGAAAAAAGATCAGAATAGGGCTGCCTTTCTAACGCAGCCTAACATACTCAAGTGTTGCCTTCTAGTCAATGCAAGTGTCTTGTGGATTGGTGGTGATTCGTTCTCGTGCTCTGTTCTCATATTAGTACATCATGCAGCTTTTTTACTATGAAACAGAATACAGCACAACATATATCGGTGTTCTGAGCATGTCAATTGCAAAGGGAAATATCAACATGTACAATTTAAGCTAGGACATCGCTGTGACTTTGGGATAGAAATTGAAGAGAACTTGGGCCTCCCGAGTGGTCTAAGGCACTGCATCGTAGTACTAGCTGTGCCACTAGAGATTCTGGTTTTGAGTCCAGGCTCTGTCGCAGCCGGCCATGACCGGGAGACCCATGGGGCGGCGCACAATTGGCCCAGCATCGTCCAGATTAGGGGAGGGTTTGGCCGGCAGGGATGTCCTTGTCCCATCGCGCACTAGCGACTCCTGTGGTGGGCCGGGCGCAGTGCACGCTGACAAGGTCGCCAGGTGTACGGTGTTTCCTCTGACACATTGGTGCGGGTGGCTTCCGGGTTAAGCGGGCATTGTGTAAAGAATCAGTGCGGCTTCGTTGGGTTGTGTTTTGGGGGACGCACGGCTCACGACCTTCGCCTCTCCCAAGTCCGTACGGGAGTTGCAGCGATGAGACAAGACTGTAACTACCAATTGGATACCAGGAAATTGGGGAGAAAAGGGGAGGTAAAAAAATCAAAATCAAAGAGAACTTGTTGAATTTCATCACATCGGCAAGATGTCCATTGAGGTAAAGTACATAGATGTTACGTATGAAGAGCCATGCTTTGTATGAGAGAAATGAAGCCTAATTCACAAGCAGTCTCATTCAAGTTAGTGTATTGAAATGGCAGAAGTGAAGAAACAAGAAGTCAAGGTTTGCCTACTCTTAAGTCCATCTGCCTTTGTGGTCCTTACTGACGTCTGTCATTTGAGTCTAATCAACAACTTTGTGGGTCTTTACCTTTTTTCAGCTTCTTCTTGCCTCTTAACTATTGGGTGGTTGTCAACCTCACTAACATTTTAGATGCATGCTGTCTGTTTAACATTATTTCTAGCCCTCTATATCATCTCCCTGGACAGTAGCCTACAACGTCTCAACATTTTGGGGCAGGCAAAACGGTTCTGTAGCCTACATTTTTGATTAACTAGCAGTCCATGGACTTCCATTTTCAAGGCAATGTCAAATATTCCACCACTAATACAGGGCACTACGCTGACATATTTTTACAATGAGCACGTGTGTGCCTATTTTGAAAATGTAGGACCGCACAAAGAATTTTAGGAGCAGAGTGAAAAAGGTGATAAAGCTAGAATTCTTCATTTTTCTTGGCAAACTGGTGCTCCTAAATGTAAAATTCCAGGTTACACAGCAAAATATGTATATGCAAGTAAAGTGGTCGGCACTGTAGAGCCCTGTAATAACCCTGAGTTAGATTCCAGTGTAGAAGTGGCTTTAAAAACACAGCTCACACATCCCCCAATTCTGTACACACCTTATGTTGGCCACATTCAAATCTTTTGGCGTTCTAGTCATTTAGCAGACGCTCTTATCCAGAGTAACTTACAGTAGTGAGTGCATACTTTTTTGTGCCCCCCCCACGGGGATCGAACCCAACACCCGGGCATTGCAAGCTGCAAGAGCTACCAACTGAGCAACACGGGACCCCCACTCCTCCTATGACACTGCAAAAGGTGGCCTAATAAACCAGAGGTGCATGCAGGTGCCTGAGCATTCACTCCTAAAGTGTAGATAGCTTTTTATTTATTTTTTGCTGTACCTTTTTAGAGGTCATTTGGCTTATTCCTGGTTTCTGTACAGTTGGAACAGCTACTGTTCAGTTACATTATTTATCTGTTTGAAACATTTATCCGAAACATTTACTGCATTGAACTTGTTTGCAAGTAGTCAGGTGACTTGTGAAGGATGAGCTCTACTTGGTTTAATGTAAAGCTTCAGTTTTATAGAAAGATAATGCATTTTCAAGCCGTGTTCTTGAAGTTATGGTCAGGTCTGTATACAATTCTGTACATTGTCCATATGCTTGAATCCAGGCAATGACATTGATTGATAGCGTAGCAATATTCAAAGTGTTATCCTCGTGAAAAAATATATTCTACAACCGTAGTTAGCTGTGTTGTCAGTGGTCAAGACACCTACAAAGGTTTTGGGGGTATTTCCCTCCAAGCATGCTCTTCCCTGCAACTAGGGCTGGAAATTCCCAGGGACCTCACCGATACATTTATTGCGATTGTCACAATTCTGTATGTATTGCGACTTTATATTGTAATTGCGATTTGACGTTCCAAACATATTGCTCACCATATGTCTGTTGCAGAGGGACAAGAGAGACGTGAGAAGTTTTGATCAGTCAGGTTAATAAAAGTGCAGAAAACAAATTGACTCCCTATTTCAAAAGAAGATGGAGAACAAAATATGATGGGGAAAAGTTTTTTTTATTTATTTTTTATTTTTATGCAGGTACAGCCAATTAGTGCAAAAATAATATTGTGAAGTTGTCAAAACGATACGATCAAAAAATGTCCCGATATGAAACTATCGATTTAAAAAATTACCCTCACTACCTGCAACACACGCAAGCCATAACTTTAACTTCTGTTATGCCGACTGTACAGTGTTTCCCCTAGTTTTTTTTTCTTCAGCGGTGGTAGCTGTTCCCATAAACCTCCAGACATTGTGTCAGCAGAAATATATATATATATATTTTTTTAAAGTAATTTTTTTACAATTAATTTAAAAAATTGCAGCGGTAGCAACAATTCAGCGGCGGGCCACCTCTGCAAAATGAATATAGGGGAAACACTTCCATAGGCTCACTAACCTTCTTTTCCTCACTTGACTGTCTTTCCCTTTGACCGCTCTAAACTTCCCCTTTCCTTTCTTCTCTTTCAGTCTTGGTTCTTGTAATGGGCAAAGAAGGGGTCCATGGAGGTGGATTGAATAAGAAGGCATACTCAATGGCAAAATACTTGAGGGATTCAGGGTTCTAGTGTCACCAAGCTTGCTTAGTTAAAATTGAGGGACAAAAAGAAGAGAAAATAAAATATTGCTGTTAAGATTTCTCCTGCAAGCAGTCAAATGTCGTGGAAACTTTAATAGCAATGGAGAGTAATGGTGGCGGTAAGGTCCTATGTCACCTTATCCCCACTTTTAGCGGGGAAAAATACTTTCTTGTCAATTTGTCATTTTTCCTTTTGTTTCCTTGTGTGCTCCAGCATTGGTTTTAGTCATGGGAAAAGAAGGGGTCCATGGCGGACAGCTCAACAAGAAAGCATTTACTATGACTGAGTACCTGAGGAAGTCTGGATTTTAAGGCAGCCTGTCTACCCACCTAGCAGTTCCCTCTGGCTCCCCCTCATTGTGTTGACAGTACTTCCCGGATTAGTTAGCAGATGCATTTCTCTCCAAGTTCCATTTTCATGTACACCCTTTTATATTTTTTTTCATGTTAAATCATTTTTTTTTTTTTTTTTTTTTTTTCTCCTATCTCCCTGTTCGTTCTCACAGTATTAACACTACAGTATGTTCTCAACTCTATTTCTGACACTACAATAACAAATTGTGGATGTTTATATTTACCAAAACACATGTGCAAAGAATTGAATGATAATGTAATAAAGTGTATACCAAATTTTGACTTGGCTTGTAAAAACAAATGATGAGGAATCACACTGAATGGCTGTCATTCAATGGTGCAGATAGTTTTGGGTGGGACAATGCCTTATGAGCATACTGAAGAGATAACCAGCTGGTATTGTTTTCCTTTTCTGCGGGTGGCTTCCATGTCAGGATTTGAAAGTTGCATGCATATCTTTTAGCAGGGTTGAGGTTAATACCATTTTCTTTCCAGACAATTCAGAAAGTTAACCGAATATCAGTCTAATTCCTGAATTGAAATGGAATTGTCCCTAACCCTGTCTTTAACCATACAGAGCTGAACTCTCCTTGCCCTTCCCAAAACTTTTATATTCCCGCAAAATGTTATTTTTATTCAGGCTTCAATTTTTTTGCTTTGTCATTGGAAAAAAAAGAATAATCCTCTAGACATACACCTTAAAACCCCTGAGTCAACTTTTTTATTTTGCATTGTCTTCCATCAAATGCTTTTGCTGTTGTAACTTGAATGTGGTCTTACACGTCATTGTGGTGTTGGAATATTGTAATGGCAGATCAAATCAGTATTGCTGAGGATTTTTGTTGATAGAAATTCCTCCCATGAACCCCCAGGACATCTTGAAGTCTCCATGGACATTCCATCTGCCAGCTCCTGTATTTCACGCTGCCGATTTGTGCAGCGTATCGTCCAGACTCCCTACATAACCATGTTTTGTCAAGTTGGCAAGTTATATTTTCCATAGGACCAATTGTTATGTCACAGTTAGGGGATTTTTCAGAATGGCTTCAAGTCATTGTGAAGGATGACTGTTGTCCTCTGTTTGACTGTAATCATTAGACTATACTTCAGATGACTGTAAAACACACTGCTTCTTATGATGACTTTAAAACACTAATTGATTTGCTGATAATTTGTTGTTAACAGATAATTGCAGTCTCATTTGACACCTGTGGTAACCAGAGTATTCTCACTGAATGCATTTGACTGTAAACCCAAGCTCTGAATTTATTGCCTAGTGCTCTACTTATCATCATGTGTATCAGCAACTGTCATAGCACGGTACTTAACAGTACATTTAAAAATAAAAAAAATATATGAAAAAAATAGTGATAGTGTGTACACTAAATTTAAAAAATGGTGTTGGTTGGAATAAGAACACTAAGTTGTCTTGTGAAAACTTTATAAGAAAAACTGTGTATCCTGTGCCATAACACAGATCTGGTCTGTTGCTACTTTGAGTATGATTAATATTCTTTTTTAAACTGCTGCCCTAACAAGGACTAACTTCAATGGCATTTTCCTTCGGGATATTTTGGCATCAAACAATACACTCCAGGCTTTGTGGACTATGTACAGACCAAAAAATACATTTTTCCCTTATGCATTTGGATTCAAAATTATGAAATGTGCATTTTCAAAATTTGGGGAAAATGCTATAAATTTATAAATCACCTTTTTGTTTACAGACGGATCAAATAAAAGCTATTCCAACCAGAACTGTAACCCTGTGTGTTCTTGTTTTTTTTAACTGATTTCAATTCTGTAGTTATTTGATTAAACTGATCTTTATGGTAAAAATGCTGCAACATTACAGTAGGAGATGTGGGAAAACGTGTTGGACACCCTACAATATATTTATATATTATATATATATTTAGACAGGCAGCCCAATTCTGATCTTTCTCCGCTAATTGATATTTACCAATAATTGGGCAAAAGATCAGAATTAGGCTGCTTGTGTAAACGCAGCCATAGTTAGCGGTTTCCTGCTCAGACGTTGCATGCATCAACCAATGGTTGCGTTCCTTTTCATCGACTGGGGTTGAGCACCACATTGCTAGAACATAATGTGAGTGTTCCTCTGCTCATCCTTTGCTGACAACTTACCAATCTTACAATTCCTGGATAGGTATTTTACTCTGCTAGAGCTGCCATGCTCAACTGTAAGTTTTGTTATTATGAAGTGGAAATGTCTCGTGGCAACAGCTGTTGTAGGCCACACAAGCTAAAAGAACGGGATCGTCCTCGGTTGCAACATTCACTGCCGAGTTCCAAACTGCCTCTGGAAGCAATGTCAGCACGAGCTGTTAGTCGGGAGCTTCTTGAAATGGGTTTCCGTGGCCGAGCTGCCGCACACAAGCGTAAGACCACCATGCACAATGCCATGCGTCTGCCAAAATATTTTCTGCACAGTGGCCTCCATCATTCTTAAATGGAAGAAGTTTGGAACCACCAAGACTCTTCCTAGAGCTGGCCGCTCGGGACAAACTGAGCAATCAGGGGAGAAGGGCCTCGATCAGGGAGGTGGACAAGAACCCGATGGTCACTCTGACAGAGCTCCAGAGTTCCTCTGTGGAGATGGGAGAACCTTCCAGAAGGACAACCATCTCTGCAGCACTCTACCAATCAGGCATTTATTGTAGAGTAGCCAGACAGAAGCCACTCCTCAGTAAAAGGCATATGACAGCCCGCTTGGAGTTTGCCAAAAGGCACCTAAAGACTCTCAGGCCATGAGAAACAAGATTCTCTGGTCTGATGAAACCAAGATTGAACTCTTTGGCCTGAATGCCAAGTGTCACGTCTGGATTAAGCCTGGCACCATCCTTACAGTGAAACAGTGTGGTGGCAGCATCATGCTGTGGGGATGTTTTTCAGCAGCAGGGACTGGGAGACTAGTCAGGATCGAGGCAAAGATTAACAGAGAAAAGTACAGAGATCCTTGATGAATACCTGCTCCATACCGCTCAGGACCTCAGACTGGGGCGAAGGTTCACCTTCCAACAGGACAACGACCCTAAGCAAACAGCCAAGACAACGCAGGAGTAGCTTCGGGACTATCGAACATCTCTGGAGAGACCTGAAAATAACTGTGCAGCGACGCTCCCCATCCAACCTGACGAAGCTTGAGAGGATCTGTAGAGAAGAATGTTAGACACTCCCCAAATACAGGTGTGCCAAGCTTGTAGCGTCATACCCAGGAAGATTTGAGGGTGTAATTGCTGCCAAAGGTGCTTCAACAAAGTACTGAGTATAGGGTCTGAATGCTTACGTACATGTGATTTTTATATTTTTCCTAAATTTGCACCAAAAACACTTCATGCTTTGTCATTATGGGTATTGTGTGTAGATTGATGAGGGGAAAAAATTATTTAATCAATTTTAGAATAAGGCCTTAATGTATCAAAATGTGGAAAAAGTCAAGGGGTCTGAATACTTTCTGAATGCACTGTAAATTATAGCAATCTGGTGCCTGATGGAAAAGTCAATATTGTGGCCAACGACTGAGCAGGGGATCTCGACCAGGGTCTAGGGGTCGTTTTGGGACCATTGTCTTCAAAAGGTGACCATAAACAGATGGTGTGTAGAAACTTGGTGGTTAGGTGGGTAGAAACTTGGTGGTTTGGTGGGTAGAGACTTAGTGGTAGGTGGGTAGAGACTTGGTGGTAGGGGTGGTTGGTGGGTAGAGACTTAGTGGTAGGTGGGTTGCCTACTGTACTTTGCAGATCCTATGGAGTGTAGACCATTGAAGAGTGGACTAGATATGAGGGTGCAGAGTGGTAAACATTTTCAAATGGCGACAAAACAAAATACGCTAGACAAAGTGGTAACTTTTGGGTAAAATTCAATATGCAGGAAATGGCGATGAAACCGCGTTAATGCGCAAATATTGATATAATAACTGTCGTATTGAAGTAAACGCGATATGTTGTGGCAAAATGTGCACTATGTCATCACCCTTAGCTGGAAAGAACCATCAATCTCCTCACCGTGCACATTCACCATCCTGTTCATTTCATCATGTTATTTAATCTGCAGCCCAATACACTGCATGCTTTCCAGAGTCGTAGTGGGAGGACCACACAACATATCATCACGACCCCAAATTTACTTTGATATCATGGTTATTATTGTAACGACCCTGGGTTTATAAGCGCGGAAATCGACTCTGCCGCTTGAGCATGCTTCTGCGGCACAGTCGATAGTTCGCCGGACCTCGGGCTAGAAGGTCGAGGGTTCGAGACCTGCTCCCTGCTGTTTCATTACATTATATACAATGTTTTTCCATAAAGTCTTTTCCACCGCAATATCTCGCATAATTAAATGTACAGACAAAAAGATCCCATCATGTCTAGCGTATTTTTGTTTTGTCGACATTTGGAAAGTTTACCGACAAATTTGCTGTTCCCATCAGGCCGGCAACATGCACTTTAATCGCATGAAAAGGTTGTTTGGAAACCTGGTTACAGATGGAAAATATTCTAAGCGTACACGTCAATCAACCAAATACGACTAATTGATCACAGCTGCATATCATCACAGTTGCGTTCAATTTGGACGCAATGTTCAGATAGAAATGTAGGCTGTAATGTAGAATAGACATATGTCTCTCATGTAGAATACGGAATCAGGTCAGCTCAGAACAAGACATTTCTGTCTGCATCGTTTTTTAATTTTTTTAACATTTTTTATTTTTTATTTTTATTAACAACAAATCAATACATAAAGCACATGAGGGAACACAAGCATACATAGATTACAAACAATGGACAATCGAGCTAGGGGGTACAATTTCACATTACAATTACACAAGGACCTTAAGGGACATGCATATACTTACAATTCTAACAGCTTTTTTGTTAGTAGAGCATTTAACCGTCTTAAAATACAGTTCAATTTCTTTTTGTAGGATACGAAAATGTGGTTTTCTGTTTGTAAATTTACATTTGTGTATATGAAATTTGGCCAAAAGAATAATGAAATTAATTACATAAAAATGATTCCGCTTATTTCTATTGTATGTAAAGAATCCAAACAGTACAATCTCTCCACAATAGTGTAAAATCTTCATAAATGTGTTCAATTATAAACCTACTGATGTCTTGCCACAGTTTTCTTACATGCATACAATGCCAAAAAAAGATGCACAACTGTTTCTGGGTGGTCATTACAAAAGGAGCAATTTGAGTTGATGTTTTCCTTAAACTTCTTCATATAGTGGTTGGCAGGATAGTATTTATGAATAATTTTAAAGGAAACTTCCTTAATTTTGTTAACAAGTAGGTATGTTTGTGGCAACATCCAAACTTTTTTCCAACAGATATTATCAATAAATCCATTCCAGTAAGGCATGACATAAGGTATAGATACAACATCCTGCTGAAACAAGGATCGTATCGCTCTGTTGTTGAATGGACCAAAAGAGAAACAAATCTTTCCTACTGATGAGTCAACAGGGTCAATAGAAGGTAGGCTCTGAGGGTCAGGTCTTGACATGTTCCTGAATAACATAGCCTGTCTGCATCGTTCTGAATGTCGCACCCTCGTGAAGGTGACGTGGGTCATTTGATTAGAGACACCCGTGAGTGGGAGGTCTGAAGTCTAATTGGTCGGTAATCATATTCAGCCTCTGGCGGCAGTGAGTGAAGGAAACTCTTTCAGCACACTGATGTGGTGGTCTTGTGTGTTTGTGAAACGCGATTTTAGTCCGATGGCATTGAAGGCAAAAGGGGAGCGTCTCTCTTTAATATGTTTAGGGCTAGTTGTGGTAGTATTGAACTCCTTTGGTCAGTGCGCTGCAGTAACACAAACAAGATCGTCAAAATCCTCCATTGTCCTGGGACCCCATTTGAAGGGGGATCTTAACAATGGTAAAGAGGAGCAGTCTACAGGTGCTGTGCGATTTGGAAGGCTTATACTTGGACGTAATGTCAAACCAAGAAATGCGAGTTTTTCTACTGATGAACATACAGTCTCCAAAGTCCGATCCTCCAATGTTTCACTGGATGATGCTGACTACCAGTCTGACATGGGTATGTATTATCGACAACTTGCTTTTTGTTATGCTAATTTTGTTTCCATTTGTAGGAATGTTTGACTTAACAACAATTAGTTGCACCTTCCAGTGTAAATGGAAGTATTTGGTCCGAACAATGCTGTTAGGGACTCTTAGTCCTGTGAATGGCTTTAGAAGTATTGCCCTACAACCTAGGCTAAGAATGGACTACCATTGGTGTAGTTAAAAACCTAAGTGTTCTTCTACTTTAAAGGTTGGGAACCTAAGCACCTGGGAGGACACGTTTATGGCACAATTAGGCCAAGTAGTCCAGTGGTGGAAAGTCTCTTGCAGATGGAACCAAGTGTTGAATGTGTTGGCGACTCCATGAAACTAAAGGTCCATGACACAGGCTCTACACCAGGCTCTCTCTTTTCTGTGGACCGAGGCAAGTATCCAGCTATTATCCTGGTATTTGAGATTTAACTTGTACAGCTTTCAAATGACTTAAATGTAATTTGTTGTGTTACTGGTTAACAAATTTCCTTTCTCTTGTTACAATGTTTTGCAGGAAATAAGTCTCCCCTGCCTCTGTCACAGTTGCCCACAAACTGTGGTCATTCCTTCAGCACCACTCACCAGGATTGGATTTTCATTGCAATCTATGAAGGCTGTTATGTCTCACTGGAGGTTGGAAGTCATTCAAATTGTTCCTGTTTTATTGTGAATTTTTACACTTTCCAAGATTAACTTAAAATTTAATCTTGCAGGATGGTAATTATGTTCTGCCTATGCGTTGGTGGGGATTGCCAATTAAAATGTCCTGCCCTGCCAAAAAAAACTTTAAGCCCAACCCTCCTACTGTTTCCTGCTACCCTGAGGGTATGGTGGTGAAAATGGAAGGGGGCACCTCTGCCAAGGATCTCAGGGTCAAGTGTAAGTCATTTACATAAGTCTCAATCCTTGTGCATTCTCTCAAGAGGAACACGTGCAAGTTGGAAAAGTACAATTGTGACTATGCTTTAATTTCGACTCTATTCCACTCTTCCAGTCAAAGGACACTGGCAGCCGTTGATGAGAGTTTCGTCCCATTGTGGCTACAGTGTGGTAGCTCATCTAGAAGCTGTGACCATTTCTGCTCATTATGAACCCTGTGTGGAACTTGAGGTCTGAATTGTCACTTGTGTTAATATTGTCCTTGCTGGTTTTGAAGGACATGGGTGGGAATCAATGATTTGATTCAAATGTTAATTTCTTTATTGCAGGATGGGATGTTCACCCTTGAACTTGCTGGCGAGGGGGAGGTTAAAGTGTCCTGTCCTAGTCCTGTTGACCAGTCTTTCCCTCGCCCCAATTACCCCCAAACCCCTGTGTTTCCGGTTCCTCCCACCATTGCATTTCAACCAAGTCCAATGTTTCCTCCTCAGCCTACTTCACCCCTTAAACCCCAGGCTCCACTGCATCCTTACTACACAAAGCCTGCTGAGAAGCCAAAACCTGCTACTCTGCCTCCTGGGAATCCTCAGTATTACTTTTCCTTCTACCCTCTGCCTGCAACTCCTCCCCCTGCTACCAAAGTTCCTCAGGGCCATGAACAACATCCTGACTACCGACATCCCAAGCCTGTAACTAGCGCTCCACCTAAAGACCCCCAGCCTCCTTGGTATTCAGAGTCCTTCTACCCTCGGCCAGCTGAGCCAGTTACTCATATGCCTGGCGAACTTCCCCCTGCAACAGAAGCTCCAAATGACAAGGTGTACTATCCTTACGACCGATATCCTTATGACCCTCAGCCAGCCAAGCCTGTAACTCATCCTCCTGTGATTCAAAGGCCTGCTACTGAAAAGCCAACATCTCCACTGCATCCTTACCACACACAACCTGCTACTCTGCCTCCTGGGAACCCTCGGTATTACTTTTCCTTCTACCCTCTGCCTGCAACTCCTCCCCCTGCTACCAAAGTTCCTCAGGGCCATGAACAACATCCTGACTACCGACATCCCAAACCTGTAACTGGTTCTCCCCCTGAAGACTACCAAAGTCCTTGGGAGTTTTTTGACCGTCAACCAGTCAAGCCTGTGACGCGTACTCCTGTGACTCAACCTACACCTGCCATACTTCCCCCTGCTACTGAAAAGCCAACATCTCCACTGCGTCCTTATTACCCGAAACCTGATACTCTGCCTCCCGGGAACCCTCAGTATTACTTTTCATTCTACCCTCTGCCTGCTAAGCCTGTAACTCCTCCCCCTCAAGTGTCTACTCCTGCTACCAAAGCTCCTCAGGGCCATGTGCAGCATCCTTACTACCCACATCCTCTCTATCCACCACATCCCAAGCCTGTAACTGGCTCTCCCCCTAAAGACCCCCAAATTCCTTGGGATTCCTTTAACCCTCAACCATTTAAGCCTGCTACGTATCCTGTGACTCATAAGCCTACACCTGCCATGCTTCCCCCTGCTACTGAAAAGCCAAAAGCTCCACTGCATCCCTACTACCCACATCACTACCAACAGTTCTACCCTGAGCCAGCCAAGCCCATTACAATCCCACTTAGGCCTGCAACTCAAACACCAGAACAAACGCCACTTGTAGTCCATACATGGATACCTGCTCCTCAACAACCTAGTCATCCAAGAACTACTAAAGCACCTCCAACTGTGGCTCCTAGTTCACCTCAGCCAGGTGACTCTTATCCACCACATCCTGGGTATTGTCCTGCAGTCTGCCCTACTGGTTTCTTGACCTGCTGCCCCATGCCCATATCTTTCCATCAACACCACCACAACCATTTTGGCCCTGTACCATCCAAGGATAGTGGTATCATTCCTGCTGACCCTTTCAAACATACATCTGACCTGTTCAATTATGCTTCAGTTTCTGGACCTACCCAAGCCACTACAACCCCACAACCTATAACGGTTCAGACCGTTGCCCCCACTAAAATGACCTTGACTGGTTTCCATGACTACTGGAGTCAGCATGGAATGAGGTTTTCAGCCTCCTTGGCTTCGTATGCCCAAGCACCTAGTGATGCCAACAAGCCCTCAGAACCCCAAAGTCCAAAGCAATCACATTTTCAGCCCTACAACCCACAGCAGCCAATGCACCCATCTTTTGAAGCACCTGCCAGTGACTCCAACAAACCTATGGCACAGCAACAACTTATTCAGCCATATCTGCCCCATAACCCACAGCGGCTTATGCATGCATATCCTCTGCCATACAACCCACAAGGTCCAGTACAGCCACATGGCCAAGCACCTGTTTATTCTAACAAGCCCTTGGAACTTGAGCGACCTGCCAGTGATCCAAGTAAACCATCTGAACCTCAATCGCTGTCTAGTGACTTCAACAAGCCCTTAAAACCCCTACCTTCAAAGTGGCCACATTATCCTTTCAGACCTCCAATGTGGTATGACCCTGACATGTTCTATGCATCCAAGCCTCTGCTGCAACCACACCACCAAACCCAATTGTCTGAATCTGCAATGCAGATGCATAGCACACTTGAACAACTGAGTCCTCAAGAACATCCACATGGACCGCTTCAGCCTCCAAGACCAGTCAAGGAACTGGGTGGCTCCCTTCCCAGTAATTCAAAGGGTATCTCTAGCCTTCAGCAACAAAACCCCTCAGGCCATCAAATGCCTACCCATTACGGCTCATTGCCAATATATTATGCTGGTGCCAAACCATCCTACCCCCAGAAACCTGCAGCCAAGCCTTCTGGTAAACCCTCCAGACCTGAATTTCCAGAGTCATTTGAACACTATTGGAAGCCCATTGTGCCACTAGGGCCTAATGAAGGGTTCCATGTCTCTTACCCGGCCCAGTCCGCAGGAGGTTCTTACCCGGCCCAGTCCGCAGGAGGTTCTTACCCGGCCCAGTCCGCAGGAGGTTCTTACCCGGCCCAGTCCGCAGGAGGTTCTTACCCGGCCCAGTCCGCAGGAGGTTCTTACCCAGCCCAGTCCGCAGGAGGTTCTTACCCGGCCGCTAACTAAATGGTAAGTCATTTTGTCCTTCAGTCAACTACGGAGAAATGTTTTAAGTCTTTAATTGAACAGTGGACTTAACATGCATCTGTCTTTTTCAGGATGCGCGACCCTTCTCATCCTTCAGTTAATGGTGCTGATGCCGACCAGAAGCGGCCATGTTTTCCCAATAAACTAATTAACTAACAAGTGCGCAACATTGTTTCCCTTAATTGCATGTTAAATTTAGGTGCTTTAAGAAATGTTTTAGCCAGGTGTGATTAACACTTGTATTGTAAACCAGAAGGCACAATGTCCACCTCTTTTTTCCCAGTCAATGTCACCACAAACTTAAATTCTAAAACTGATCATAGTTTAGTAACAATATCAGACCATGGCTCCGGAAGCTATTTCAGATTACTGCCAGTGTTTCAGCAATGTTCTTCCACTCAAATATGGTGAAAGCCTCCCATCTAGTGCTCATATTGAAAAATAGTTAAGCTTTTCATGTGAATGGGTTCAACTGGTTGCATGCTACTGATCTCAATGGAGTTTATTTGCTATTGAATGTGAACCATTACTCACAGTGCATCAATTTCTATCCTGCCACTTTGAAGTCTACTGCATTTTGCTAGCATCCCACTCAGACTGCACATGCATTTGGTGGCAAAACATTGTCACCCATTATCCTCAATGTAATCACTCATTTGCGCATGGCTAGAGTGAACTACAAATCTTTTCTGCAGTGTTAAGAAATACTGAGGGATTTTTTTTTTTGGTTTAACACTGCAACAATTGATTTAGTTGAGTTCAAACAAGGAGTTCTGTATGGGGTTGTTGCTTGTTCAATACTGGGTTACAATAAGACCTCAGCCAACAAATACTGTTGACCTGGTTGTCTATAATATTTGCTGGAACAGTGCTAGAAAGTACAATCCTAAAATGAGGTAGCACGGCTTTTGAGTCCCTTATCCAAAGCAACTTACAATTAGTTGGTCGGGATTAGATGGTGTCTAATAGGCGTAACTGTGATCCTTTGTAGCTCAGCTGGTAGAGCATGGTGTTGCCGGGACAGTGGGTTCGATTCCTGGCGTCACACGTATAGAAACTGTATCCACGCATGACAGTCGTTGGCTAAAAAACAGGTTTCTGTGCCAATGCACCACACAACCAATTAACAAAGCATACAGACTTTGGGCACTTAATCATGGTTTGGGTTTTCAAAACACTGTCCATCTCAACAAATACATCACACCATCCCTTGTATGCTTACCCAGAATTGAAGGCATGGCTTGACAATCTCCATGTCATACATGTCTTGTAACGTCTCTTTCCATTCAATTGGCCGGTGCAGTTAGGATTGATAGCTAAAGTCGGACTTATTTCTGTTGTGATTCCTATTCTTTTTACATCAATATATACAATTAGTGGCGTAAAGTGCTTTAAGTATTTGTGAGGGGGGGGGGTATCTGTAATTTATTTGTATTTTGACATTCCTAAAGAAAATAATGTACTTTTTACTCCATACTGTTTCCATGACACCCAAGACTACTCCCATTTCGCATGCTTAGCATGACAGGAGAATGGTCCAATTCACTTATCAAGAGGTCATCCCTACTACCTGATCAGGTGGATGATCTAAACACAAATGCTTCATTTGTAAATTGTGAGTTTTGGAGTGTGCCACTAGCTACCCGTAAATTAAAACAAACAAGATGGTGCCGTCTGGCTTAATATAAGGAATTTGAAATTATACCTCTTACTTTTTGATACTTAGTGCCTTTGGATAGTATGCAGACCCCTTGACTTTTTCCACATTTTGTTACATTACAACCTTATTCTAAAATTGATTTAAAAAAACATTTCCCCAGCAATCTACTCAATACCCCATAATGACAAAATGGAAAAAAAGGTTCTTGTTTGCTAATAAAAAATATAAAAACAAAGTATTCAGACCCTTTGCTATGAGACACAAAATTGAGCTCAGGTGCATCCTGTTTCCATTGATTATCCTTGATGTTTTTACAACTTGATTAGAGTCCATCTGTGGTAAATTCAATTGATTAGACATTTGGAAAGGCACACCTGTCTATAAGGTCCCACAGTTGATAGTGTTATGTCAGAACAAAAACCAAGCCACGAGGTTGAAGGAATTGACCGTAGAGCTCCAAGACAGGATTGTGTTGAGGCACAGATCTGGGGAAGGGTACCAAAACATTTCTGCAGCATTGAAGGTCCCCAAGAACACAGTGGCCTCCATCATTCTTAAATGGAAGAAGTTTGGAACCACCAAGACTTCCTAGAGCTGGCCCCCCGGACAAACTGATCAATCGGGGGAGAAGGGCCTTGGTCAGGGAGGTGACCAAGGCCCAAAGGCACCTAAAGGACTCTGACCATGAGAAACAAGATTCTCTGGTCTTATGAAAACAAGATTGAATTCTTTGGCCTGAATGCCAATCGTCACAACTGGAGGAAACCTGGCACCATCCCTACGGTGAAGAATGATGGCAGCATCATGCTGTGTGGATGTTTTTCAGGGGCAGGGAGACGAGTCAGGGTTGAGGCCAAGATGAATGGAGCAAAGTACTGAGAGGTCCTTGATGAAAACCTGCTCCAGAGCGCTCAAGGTTCATCTTCCAACAGGACAACGACCCTAAGCAAACTGCCAAGACAATGCAGGAATGGCTTCGGGACAAGTCTCAATGTCCTTGAGTGGCCCAGCCAGAACCCAATCGAACATACAGTTGAAGTCGGAGGTTTCCATTCACCTTAGCCAAACACATTTAAACACAGTTTTTTCGCAATTCCTGACATTTAATCCCTGTTCAAATTCCCTGTCTTAGGTCAGTTAGGATCACCATTTTATTTTAAGAATGTGAAATGTCAGAATAATAGAGAGTGATTTATTTCAGCTTTTATTACTTTCATCACATTCCCAGTGGGTTAGTTCACATACACTCAATTAGTATTTGGTAGCATTGCCTTTAAATTGTTTAACTTGGGTCAAAAGTTTTGGGTAGCCTTCCACAAGCTTCCCACAATAAGTTGGGTGAATTTTGGCCAATTCCTCCTGACAGAGCTGGTGTAACTGAGTCAGGTTTGTAGGCCTTCTTGCTCGCACACGCTTTTTCAGTTTTGCCCAAAAAATGTTCTTAAGGATTGAGGTCAGGGCTTTGTGATGGCCACTCCAATACCTGGACTTTGTTGTCTTTAAGCCATTTTGCCACGACTTTGGAAGTATGCTTGGGGTCGTTGTCCATTTGGAAGACCCATTTGCAACCAACCTTTAACTTCCTGACTGATGTCTTGAGATGTTGCTTCAATATATCCACATCATTTTCCTACCTCATGATGCCATCTTTTTGTGAAGTGCACCAGTCCCTTCTGCAGCAAAGCACCCCCACAACATGTTGCTGCCACCCCCGTGCTTCACGGTTGGGATGGTGTTCTTTGGCTTGCAAGCCTCCCCCATTTTCCTCCAAACATAACGATGGTCATTATGGCCGAACAGTTCTATTTGTTTTTAAACAGACCAGAGGACATTTCTCTAAAAAGTACAAGCTTTGTCCCCAGGTGCAGTTGCAAACCGTGGTCTGGCTTTTTTTATGGCCGTTTGGAGTAGTGACTTCTTCCTTGCTGAGTGGTCTTCATGGTTATGTTGATTATAGGACTCGTTTTACTGTGGATGTACACTGCTCAAAAAAATAAAGGGAACACTTAAACAACACAATGTAACTCTAAGTCAATCACACTTCTGTGAAATCAAACTGTCCACTTAGGAAGCAACATTGATTGACAATACATTTCACATGCTGTTGTGCAAATGGAATAGACAACTAGGCAATTAGCAAGACACCCCCAATAAAGGAGTGGTTCTGCAGGTGGTGACCACAGACCACTTCTCAGTTCCTATGCTTCCTGGCTGATGTTTTGATCACTTTTGAATGCTGGCGGTGCTTTCACTCTAGTAGTAGCATGAGACGGAGTCTACAACCCACACAAGTGGCTCAGGTAGTGCAGCTCATCCAGGATGGTACATCAATGCGAGCTGTGGCAAGAAGGTTTGCTGTGTCTGTCAGCGTAGTGTCCAGAGCATGGAGGCGCTACCAGGAGACAGGCCAGTACATCGGGAGACGTGGAGGAGGCCGTAGGAGGGCAACAACCCAGCAGCAGGACTGCTACCTCCGTCTTTGTGCAAGGAGGAGCAGGAGAAGCACTGCCAGAGCCCTGCAAAATGACCTCCAGCAGGCCACAAATGTGCATATGTCTGCTCAAGCGGTCAGAAACAGACTCCATGAGGGTGGTATGAGGGCCCGACGTCCACAGGTGGGGGTTGTGCTTACAGCCCAACACCGTGCAGGACGTTTGGCATTTGCCAGAGAACACCAAGATTGGCAAATTCGCCACTGGCGCCCTGTGTTCTTCACAGATGAAAGCAGGTTCACACTGAGCACACTTGACAGACGTGACAGTCTGGAGTTGCCGTGGAGAACGTTCGGCTGCCTGCAACATTCTCCAGCATGACCGGTTTGGCAGTGGGTCAGTCATGGTGTGGGGTGGCATTTCTTTGGGGGGCCGCACAGCCCTCCATGTGCCTGCCATAGGTAGCATGACTGCCATTAGGTACCGAGATGAGATCCTCAGACCCCTTGTGAGACCATATGCTGGTGCGGTTGGCCCTGGGTTCCTCCTAATGCAAGACAATGCTAGACCTCATGTGGCTGGAGTGTGTCAGCAGTTCCTGCAAGAGGAAAGCATTGATGCTATGGACTGGCCCGCCCGTTCCCCAGACCTGAATCCAATTGAGCACATCTGGGACATCATGTCTCGCTCCATCCACCAACGCCACATTGCACCACAGACTGTCTAGGAGTTGGCGGATGCTTTAGTCCAGGTCTGGGAGGATATCCCTCAGGAGACCATCCGCCACCTCATCAGGAGCATGCCCAGGCGTTGTAGGGAGGTCATACAGGCACGTGGAGGCCACACACACGACTGAGCCTCATTTTGACTTGTTTTAACGACATTACATCAAAGTTGGATCAGCCTGTAGTGTGGTTTTCCACTTTAATTTTGAGTGTGACTCCAAATCCAGACCTCCATGGGTTGATACATTTGATTTCCATTGATAATTTTTGTGTGATTTTGTTGTCAGCACATTCAACTATGTAAAGAAAAAAGTATATAATAAGAATATTTCATTCATTCAGATCTAGGATGTGTTATTTTAGTGTTCCCTTTATTTTTTTGAGCAGTGTAGATACTTTTGTACCTGTTTCCTCCAGCATCTTCACAAGGTCCTTTGCTGTTGTTCTGGGACTGATTTGCACTTTTCGCACCCAAGTATGTTCATCTCTAGGAGACAGAAGCATCTCTTTCCTGAGCGGTATGACGGCTGCGTGGCCCCATGGTGTTTATACTTGCGTACTATTGTTTTTACAGATGAATGTGGTACCTTCAGGCGTTTGGAAATTTCTCGCAAGGATGAACCAGACTTGTGGAGGTCTGAAGGTACCACATTCATCTGTACAAACAATAGTACGCAAGTATAAACACCATGGGACCACGCAGCTGAGTTTGAAGGTAGACCTTGAAATGCATCCACAGGTACCTCTCCAATTGACTCAAATGATGTCAATTAGCCTATCAGAAGCTTCTAAAGCCATGACATAATTTTCTGGGATTTTCCACGCTGTTTAAAGGCACAGTCAATTTAGTGTATGTAAACTTCTGACCCACTGGAATTGTGATACAGAGAATTATAAGTGAAATAATCTGTCTGTAAACAATTGTTGGGAAAATGACTTTTGTCATGCACAAAGTAGATGTCCTAACCGACTTGCCAAAACTATAGTTTGTTAACAAGAAATTTGTGGAGTGGTTGAAAATCGAGTTTTAATGACTCCAACCTAAGTGTATGTAAACTTCCAACTTCAACTGTATCTGGAGAGACCTGAAAAGAGCTGTGCAACGGCGCTCTCAATTGTAAGGTATCATGTGTAGATTGATGAGGGAAAAAAAATAATTGAATACATTTAGGAATAAGGATTTAACATAACAAAATTTGGAAAAATTCAAGGGGTCTGATTACTTTCCAAAGGTACTGTAAGTACATTTTAGCAATTACATTTTATTTTGATACTTAAGTATATTTAAAACCAAATACTTTTAGACTTTTACTCAAGTAGTATTTTGCTGAGTATTTTTCTATTAAGGTATCTTTACTTTTACTCAAGTATGACAATTGGGTTCTTTTTCCACCGAAATACAATGACAGATACACACACATTACAGACATAGAGATGAAAAATGCTCATCTTCCAGATGATTATGAGGGGGGAGTTTAAGTACAATTCTTACAAGCTTGTTTGGCTGGTAGCTTATTCTTTAGATGTTTGGGGCTGCTGGTGAACCACGATGTGCAGCATAATGAAAGAGACACTGGACTAGTGCACTTGTCTTCAGGGTGTCTATAGCTAGGGGTTCCATCCAATTGGCGACAGATTTTCATGTGGCTTTTCTAAAATCTTCATAACAACAATATGCCATTTCAGAGTTTCCTTTAGGCATACTGTCATCCATATGCATTCAGATCCAACCTTGTTCATCCAGTGACATCAATAGATGAGGGATATTGGCCCAATGAGACACATTTAAGTGTCCTTAAAAACAGCCTTTTACAAATTACAAAACACTATTCCTTGTGTAGCAAATGCAAAACTTTATAGCACATTGTTTGTGTTTTTTTTAGGCTACTTTCCTAAAACAATAATTGTCCACCTCACGGTTCAGCTGTCAGAGATTTGAACACTAAATGTATCATGGCACTGTATGGATAGGCCTGTAGGCTTAGCTGTCCACTGTATGGACAGGCCTGTAGGCTTAGCTGTCTACTGTATGGATAGACCTGTACGCTTAGCTGTCCACTGTATGGATAGACCTGTAGGCTTAGCTGTCCACTGTATGGATAGACCTGTAGGCTTAGCTGTCCACTGTATGGATAGGCCTGTAGGCTTAGCTGTCCACTGTATGGATAGGCCTGTAGGCTTAGCTGTCCACTGTATGGATAGGCCTGTAGGCTTAGCTGTCCACTGTATGGATAGACCTGTAGGCTTAGCTGTCCACTGTATGGATAGACCTGTAGGCTTAGCTGTCCACTGTATGGATAGACCTGTAGGCTTAGCTGTTCACTGTATGGATAGGCCTGTAGGCTTAGCTGTCCACTGTATGGATAGGCCTGTAGGCTTAGCTGTCCACTGTATGGATAGACCTGTAGGCTTAGCTGTCTACTGTATGGATAGACCTGTAGGCTTAGCTGTCCACTGTATGGATAGACCTGTAGGCTTAGCTGTCCACTGTATGGATAGACCTGTAGGCTTAGCTGTCCACTGTATGGATAGGCCTGTAGGCTTAGCTGTCCACTGTATGGATAGACCTGTAGGCTTAGCTGTCCACTGTATGGATAGGCCTGTAGGCTTAGCTGTCCACTGTATGGATAGGCCTGTAGGCTTAGCTGTCCACTGTATGGATAGGCCTGTAGGCTTAGCTGTCCACTGTATGGATAGACCTGTAGGCTTAGCTGTCCACTGTATGGATAGGCCTGTAGGCTTAGCTGTCCACTGTATGGATAGACCTGTAGGCTTAGCTGTCCACTGTATGGATAGACCTGTAGGCTTAGCTGTCCACTGTATGGATAGACCTGTAGGCTTAGCTGTCCACTGTATGGATAGGCCTGTAGGCTTAGCTGTCCACTGTATGGATAGACCTGTAGGCTTAGCTGTCCACTGTATGGATAGGCCTGTAGGCTTAGCTGTCCACTGTATGGATAGACCTGTAGGCTTAGCTGTCCACTGTATGGATAGACCTGTAGGCTTAGCTGTCCACTGTATGGATAGACCTGTAGGCTTAGCTGTCCACTGTATGGATAGGCCTGTAGGCTTAGCTGTCCACTGTATGGATAGGCCTGTAGGCTTAGCTGTCCACTGTATGGATAGGCCTGTAGGCTTAGCTGTCCACTGTATGGATAGACCTGTAGGCTTAGCTGTCCACTGTATGGATAGACCTGTAGGCTTAGCTGTCCACTGTATGGATAGGCCTGTAGGCTTAGCTGTCCACTGTATGGATAGGCCTGTAGGCTTAGCTGTCCACTGTATGGATAGGCCTGTAGGCTTAGCTGTCCACTGTATGGATAGACCTGTAGGCTTAGCTGTCCACTGTATGGATAGACCTGTAGGCTTAGCTGTCCACTGTATGGATAGGCCTGTAGGCTTAGCTGTCCACTGTATGGATAGACCTGTAGGCTTAGCTGTCCACTGTATGGATAGGCCTGTAGGCTTAGCTGTCCACTGTATGGATAGACCTGTAGGCTTAGCTGTCCACTGTATGGATAGACCTGTAGGCTTAGCTGTCTACTGTATGGATAGACCTGTAGGCTTAGCTGTCCACTGTATGGATAGGCCTGTAGGCTTAGCTGTCCACTGTATGGATAGACCTGTAGGCTTAGCTGTCCACTGTATGGATAGGCCTGTAGGCTTAGCTGTCCACTGTATGGATAGACCTGTAGGCTTAGCTGTCCACTGTATGGATAGACCTGTAGGCTTAGCTGTCCACTGTATGGATAGACCTGTAGGCTTAGCTGTCCACTGTATGGATAGGCCTGTAGGCTTAGCTGTCCACTGTATGGATAGGCCTGTAGGCTTAGCTGTCCACTGTATGGATAGGCCTGTAGGCTTAGCTGTACACTGTATGGATAGACCTGTAGGCTTAGCTGTCCACTGTATGGATAGGCCTGTAGGCTTAGCTGTACACTGTATGGATAGGCCTGTAGGCTTAGCTGTCCACTGTATGGATAGGCCTGTAGGCTTAGCTGTCCACTGTATGGATAGGCCTGTAGGCTTAGCTGTCCACTGTATGATATTCATATTCTAATATATACACTGCATTCAGAAAGTATTCAGACCCCTTGACTTTTTCCACTTTTTGTTACATTACACCCTTATTCTAAAATTGATTAAAACATTTTTTCCCCTCATCAATCTACACACAATACCCCATAATAACAAAGCAAAAACAGGTTTTTAGACATGTTTGCAAATGGATTAAATATGAACTTAAATATAACATTTACATAAGTATTCAGCCCCTTTACTCAGTACTTTGAAGCACCTTTGGCAGCGATTACAGCCTCAAGTCTTCTTGGGTATGATGCTACTAGCTTGGCACACCTGTATTTGGGGAGTTTCTCCCATTCTTCTCTGCATATGTTGGCACCACAAACTGATGCTGGCACTAAGACCACACTCATTGAGCTGTATACGGCCATAAGGAAACAGTAAAACGCTCACCCCGAGGGGGCGCTCCTAGTGGCCGGGGACTTTAATGCAGGAAAACCTAAATCCGTTTTACCTAATTTCTACCAGCATGTTAAATGTGCAACCAAAAACTCAAAACCACCTTTACTCCACACAAAGATACGTGTACAAAGCTCTCCCTCGACCTCCATTTGGCAAATCTGTCCATAATATTATCCTCCTGATTCCTGCTTACAAACAAAAACTTAAGCAGGAAGCACCAGTGACTTGGTCAATAAGAAAGTGGTCAGATGAAGCAGATGCTAAGCTACAGGACTGTTTTGCTAGCACAGACTGGAATATGTTCCGAGATTCTTCCGATGGCATTGAGGAGTACACCACATCAGTCACTGGCTTCATCAATAAGTGCATCGATAACGTCGTCCCCACAGTACATACCCCAACCAGAAGCCATGGATTACAGGCAACATCCGCACCGAGCATAAAGGGTAGTGCTGCCGCTTTCAAGGAGCGGGACTCTAACCCGGAAGCTTGGGGCGGCAGGGTAGCCTAGTGGTTAGAGCATTGGACTAGTAACCGAAAGGTTGCAAGTTCAAATCCCCGAGCTGACAAGGTACAAAATCTGTCGTTCTGCCCCTGAACAGGCAGTTAACCCACTGTTCCTAGGCCGTCATTGAAAATAAGAATTTGTTCTTAACTGACTTGCCTAGTAAAATAAAGGTAAAAAAAAAAAAAAAAAAAAAAAAAAAAAAATAAATCCCACTATGCCCTCCGACGAAGCATCAAACAGGCAAAGCGTCAATACAGGACTAAGATTGAATCGTACTACACCGGCGTCGGATGTGGCAGGGCTTGAAAACTATTACAGACTACAAAGGGAAGCACAGCTGCGAGCTTCCCAGTGACACAAGCCTACCAGACAAGCTAAATTACTTCTATGCTTACTTCGAGGCAAGTAAAACTGAAGCATGCATGAGAGAATCAGCTGTTCCGGATGACTGTGATCATGCTCACAATAACCCATGTGAGTATTTAGTAAAACAATTCTAATAATTTTACATCTATTTAACTCTGGTATAAGCACTTTAAACAGGTCAACATTCACAAGGCCACAGGGCTAGACAGACTACCAGGACGTGTAATCCGAGCATGCGCTGACCAACTGGCAAGTGTCTTCACTGACATTTTCAACCTATCCCTGTCTGAGTCTGTAATACCAACATGTTTCAGGCAGACCACCATAGTCCCTGTGCCCAAGAACACTAAGGTAACCTGCCTAAATAACTACCGACCCGTAGCACTCACGTCTGTAGCCATGAAGTGCTTTGAAAGGCTGGTCATGGCTCACATCAACACCATTATCCCAGAAACCCTAGACCCACTCAATTTGCATACCGCCCCAACAGATCCGCAGATGATGCAATCTCTATTGCACTCCACACTGCACTTTCACACCTGGACAAAAGGAACACCTATGTAAGAAGGCTATTCATTGACTACAGCTCTGCGTTCAACACCATAGTGCCCTCAAAGCTCATCACTAAGCTAAAGATCCTGGGACTAAACACCTCCCTCTGCAACTGGATCCTGGACTTCCTTAAGGGCCACCCCCAGGTGGTAAGGGTAGGTAACAAAACATCCGCCACACTAATCCTCAACACAGGGGCCACTCAGGGATGCGTGCTCAGTCCCCTCCTGTACTCCCTGTTCACTCATGACTGCATGGCCAGGCACGACTCCAACACCATCATTAAGTTTGCTGATGACACGACAGTGGTAGGCCTGATCACAGAATACGACCAGACATCCTATAGGGAGGAGGTCAGAGACCTGACCGTGCGGTGCCAGGACAGCAACCTCTATCTCAACGTGATCAAGACAAAGGAGATGATTGTGGACTACAGGAAAAGGAGGACCGAGCACGTCCCCATTCTCATCGACAGGGCTGCAGTGGAGCAGGTTGAGAGCTTCAGGTTTCTTGGTGTCCACATCGCCAACAAACTAACATGGTCCAAGCACACCATGACAGTTGTGAAGAGGGCACGACAAAACCTATTCCCCCTCAGGAGACTGAAAAGATTTGGCATGGATCCTCAGATCCTCAAAAGGTTCTACAGCTGCACCATCGAGAGCATCCTGACTGATTGCATCACTGCCTGGTATGGCAACTGCTCGGCCTCCGTCCGCAAGGCACTACAGGGGGTAGTGCGTACTGCCCAGTACATCACTGGGGCCAAGCTTCCTGCAATACAGGACCTCTACACCAGGCGGTGTCAGAGGAAGGCCCTAAAATTGTCAAAGACTCCAGCCACCCTAGTCATAGACTGTTCTCTCTGCTACCGCACGGCAAGTGGTACCGGAGCGCCAAGTCTAGGTCCAAGAGGCTTCTAAACAGCTTCTACCCCCAAGCCATAAGACTCCTGAACATCTAATCAATTGGCTACCCAGACTATTTGCGTTGCCCCCCTCTCTTTTACGCTGCTTCTTCTCTGTTTATTATCTATGCATAGTAACTTTAATAACTCTACCTACATGTACATATTACCTAAATTACCTCGACTAACTCCCGCACATTGACTATGTACCGGTACCCCCTGTATATAGCCTCACTATTGTTATTTTACTGCTGCTCTTGAATTATTTGTTACTTTTATTTATTTATTTATTTATTTATTCATTTGTATTATTTTTAGTTATTTTTTTTCTTAAAACGGCATTGTTGGTTAAGGGCTTTTAAGTAAGAATTTCACTGTAAGGTCAACACCTATTGAATTCAGGGCATGTGACAAGTCAAATTTGATTTGATTTGAGATCTCAAGCTCTGTCAGGGTGGATAGGGAGCATCGCTGCACAGCTATTTCATGTCAAAGGGGGCTGAATACTTATGATACACACTGCATATTATTAGATAAAATATTACTGTGAAGTGTCATTCTGGTTCCACCTCTAGCCCTGATCTGAAATGACTAGATAGGTGAAATTAAAATAGGTTGGAAATTCTTACATATTAAATTGTTTTCCATGCATCGAGATACACTTTGTCAATCTGGTATCTTCCCCAGCTTTAAGACTCTTATAAAGTCCTGGATTGTTTTGCTCAGTTCCTCTAGGACTGCCTGTAGGCAGCTGCCAGTTGTTGTTAGAATGATGGTGTCACCGGGTCCACAGACATGGCATGGATATCAGGTTGCCAACAGCATCAGCAAAAAATGGCACCTCTTCAACCTTGATCATTGCTCTTTGCCAGGATTGGCAAAGTATTCTGGATGGTCAAAACAAGTGATTTATGCTTTCAGTTCATTTTATATTTCCATGCTGATAATTTACTTGGAATGTCTGCATATTTATGTTCTCTTCGATCATCAAGAAGGCCTTACTTACTTACACAGTAAAATAGATATGTGAAAACAAGAGTGTGTAGGTTCTGAGTCTAAAGAGGTCCTCAGTAACCCCGAATACACACTTGCCTTCTTTCACCAATCAAAATGGGTAGTTCTTTGAATTGGAGTATTAGAAAAAGGGGTTTCATAAGTCATTGTTTACACAAGCAAAGTACCATTGAACATTTTTGAATGAAAGCTGTGTTGCTATCACAGACTTGTTAATGAAGCCCTTTCAAACCAAATGGTGTTTTCTGTCACTTAAATCATTTTCTAAATTGTCCACAGTTATGTCCATATTTTCTAGCCACATATTTTTTATGTTTTGATGTACATGATCATTCAGGGATTTATTAGGATACTATAATTTTGATTAGAAATGTATAGTACCAGTACTTTTTTGTAGCATAGAACAGCCATACTCAACACGCAGAACTCAGTCGGGCCTTGACTCCTGGTATCGTATAAACACACATAAGAAATGGAAAATTGTGTAGAATTGCAGGACATGAGCTTTAAAACGGCAAAATGTTCTCTCCGCCCCAATGGCAAACTGTAAAATTAAATTGCTAAATGTTCTCTCCACTAACAAGAGGGGTGTTAACCGTTTCAACAGTTTTGGGTCACATGGGTTGTGAAGTGGGGGGTTTGTTACTATGCTGATAAATACAGTAACAATATCCATCTGGACCTTTGCCACCTAGGAAATGTGTGTGACCGGACCTGCTCAAATAGTACTTGAGTACCCCTGCCATAGGCCAGAGTCAGTGCTATGTATCATAAGGCGGCCCAATCTGGACAGCATGGATCAATGAATAGTTTCATAATAATAATAGATGAATGAATAGTTTAATTCTTAGAGGATGGATGATGCCAGTGCTTCTGAAAATAGTCATTAATTTTGAATACCTTATGAATTATATCACCAGAGTGACTAACAACCTTCATGCACATGAACACAGTGAGTCCTATCTTCACGCCGGTGTGATTTAGGACTTCTAACCCCTTTTATGTGTTTGAGCTATAGACTTCTGAGTTATACCATTTGGATTCGTCCACTCCCTTTGCATCCTTTGGTACCAAACATTAGATTGTTTAACGGGGGCGGAGCTAAAGCCATGTTTGTGAGACAAGGGAGGATCCCGAAACGGCCCAGGGCAAGGTCTTTCATACAAAAACATCTGTAGAATCCGAATGGTTTGAGCTTTCAAGTATTAAAAGATATGACGCTCACAAGCTACACAAGAGTCGTTAGAAGGTTCTTCTACACAGAAGATCATAGGAAATCCCAGGACATAGTGTCTATAATACTGTAATAAACTCACATAGTTGCGGTCATAAACTCTGAACTCCAAACAGTTGTTACTGACTAGTTGGATATTCATTTCCCACTGAGAAAACAATTTCTGTACTTACAGCATTCATTTGAATTAATTCTGATCAGGTTTTTGCATTGGCATAATATATATATATATATATATATTTTTACATTTGCCAAAAAATTAATCTCGTGAATTCAACAGTTTATGTCAAATAGTTGTGTCTTCTACTTGTAGCCCTGGTTGTCCTGAAAAGAAAATGGTGAAACACTTAATTGCAAGGCTAAATATAAGGGCTGGACATCAAAGTCAGATAAATAAATAGCCAATTTCTGCTGGGGTCTCGTTTAGCTGTGAAAGACACATGAGAAAGTAAGTAAAATATCATTCTTTATTACCCCTAGATACAGAGCAGTTCAGAGTACATACAGCCATTGCACATTGAGCGTAGTAAATGAACCCTTATGACCTACATTTTAACCCTTACTTGTAACTCCCACATGTTTAGAACCATGACAACCCCCCTGAACAAATAGCTAGTAAAGATGTAGTAAATCTCTGCCTAACCAATTAATGAGGAAGGTCTTGTAAAAGCACAATGAAAAGCAGACTCAAGCCCTTATGTGGTATTCTCTGGGCCCAACGCATGCAGTTCGATGACTGCGACATTAAAGAGTCTGTGCTTTGTAAAATCTGAACGCTTCTCAGAAAAAATTCTTCTTCCCTGGACACACTGGCACAGGTGCAATAAGTGCAGACACAATAGCTGGGCTGTCTGGGGCTTCCCTCTTCACCACCCCAGATACAACAGGTGCGTCCGTGCCTACAACTGGATCGACTACGAACACAGGGGGCGCTTCGGTACCCACAGGGACCACCACCACGGGGACTACCACCACGGGGACCACAGGCACTATGGACTCCTCGGACTCGCCAGACTCGCCAGACTCGGCAGACAGAAGGCCGCTGAGGTCGGGGTCGTGGAGGGCGGTGAGTTTGTGGTGCCTCAGGCCGTGGACCTTGGGGAGGTTACCAGCGTGTACGTGGACCACTGGCGCAGGCACCGGGACTGTGCCATTGGTGTCCACGATAGGCATCTGTACATTAGAACGAGAGACAGGTCGTCAAAGTACTGTCAGTGCAATGGTTTGTTTTCATGTGGCATTTATTGATGTACCCTGGCATTATGTGGCTGAGTGATGAGAGAGAAACTGAAATGTTTTTTTGTCCATTGGGTATTTCCATTTGCGGAATATTTAGCTAAAGCCTTGAATAAAAGAAAAATGGCTACTTTTAATTCAATTCTAAAAATATTTATATTTGATGTGGTAGATGGCACGTGTGTATTAAATATTGTGTAGAGGCTTGTCTCCCATATGAATCTTCTCTTTGTGCCATACTGGATTCAAATGCCTTCTATTTTTTTCTTTATTTCTTTATCTGTATATATTATGTATTTATGTGTATGTGTATATACAGGGTGTATGTATGTATGTAAATATGTCTATTCTTTTACTGCTCTAGGGATATAATTATTGTTTGGTTAACCTTATTCACTACTATGTATTGATTTTTGCCTTACATTTTTTCACTCTGTATGCGATGTGCAATGCAGAGAACACCGGAAGAAGAATGATAATTTCATTACCACAGTGAATGATTGTAATGTTTGTTTATGTGTCAGTTAATCCCATAAGGGATGGGTTACCAATTGGCCATTTGACTAGTAAATCAAATGTAATTCCTTCATTCATTTCATTAATTCATTCATATTGTTCGGTTCAAATAAGATATAGCCTTTATAGTATAGAAGACACATTAATAACTCAGTGATAACAAGTCACCTACTTATTCACAGGTGGGAATTAATGCATGTCTTTTCTCTCACCATTGAAGATGCAGCAAATATATTGCACTGGATTGAGTGTAAAGAACTCACACCAGCCACTTGGCAAAAGCCACGTTGCTGAAAGAGAAAAGAAACGTGTCACACATGGTGGTACTGATTAAATACCAAGACATTGAGTATGTTTCAATAACCACACTATCATACCACCTAGAATGAAACAGTGTGTTGGGCATGCATTCTAAGTAGTATGCTAGTATGGCCATTTGAATGCAGGTTTGGGCATGCATTCTAAGTAGTATGCTAGTATGGCCATTTGAATGCAGGTTTGGGCATGCATTCTAAGTAGTATGCTAGTATGGCCATTTGAATGCAGGTTTGGGCATGCATTCTAAGTAGTATGCTAGTATGGCCATTTGAATGCAGGTTTGGGCATGCATTCTAAGTAGTATGCTAGTATGGCCATTTGAATGCAGGTTTGGGCATGCATTCTAAGTAGTATGCTAGTATGGCCATTTGAATGCAGGTTTGGGCATGCATTCTAAGTAGTATGCTAGTATGGCCATTTGAATGCAGGTTTGGGCATGCATTCTAAGTAGTATGCTAGTATGGCCATTTGAATGCAGGTTTGGGCATGCATTCTAAGTAGTATGCTAGTATGGCCATTTGAATGCAGGTTTGGACATGCATTCTAAGTAGTATGCTAGTATGGCCATTTGAATGCAGGTTTGGGCATTCCTCCTTCCATGATATAATGTATACTTACTGCCATAGCATTGGTCAGCGGCACACAGTTGTCATCACTGTCATCAGCAGTGCAGTTAGTTTCTACTATAACATATTCTGCCAAGTATCTAGCACCACCAGACACAACCTGCAAACAGAATTGAAGTACATAAGGGCTTTCCACTATAGTTGTGTCACAGTTAGTATATGGGAGATACTGTATATGCTCAAACAGAGGAGATGTTTTATTTTATTTTAATTTACCAAGGCAAGTCAGTTAAGAACACATTCTTATTTACAATGACAGCCTACACCTGCCAAATATGGACGACGCTTGGACAATTGTGTACCGCCCAATGGGACTCCCAATCACGGTCAGTTGTGATACAGACTGGATTCGAACCAGGGTGTCTGTAGTGACGCCTCTAGCACTGAGATGGAGTGCCTTAGACCACTGCACCACTCGGGAGCCCCACATCAACATCAACCTGTCTAATGGAGCCCTTATTCACAAGATTGCACTTGCCCACATGATGATCATATGATCAGAAAAATATGTTTTACCTGAGTTGACATGCGTCCGACTTCCATGATTGCAAACAATGACTCTTTGCCTGTCCTGTTGTTGAAGGTGACCAGCGAGGCAGAGACCATGGCCAGGCCTGCAGTGTCGTTAAGGGGAAGGAGTGAGGCACAGCCCACACAGAGGTCCTCCGTTGATTCTTGACATGGTACCAGATAGAGAGAGCAGGTGACTGTATTAGTGTGTGCGTGAATATATTCCACTGGGCACAGACGTCAATTCAACATCTATTCCTACGTGGGTTCAATGTAATTTCATTGAAATGACATGGGAACAACGTTGTTTCAACCAGTGTGTGCCCAGTGGGATCTCACCTTCCCGCTTCTGTGGTACCTCTCCAGTCAGTAGCTGTCAGACTTTGTTCACAGAATGTGTTGATTATACTTTATTTGCCTGGGGACCGGGATTGTGAAATTATATAGTTCAATGGATTAGATTGAAAAAAAATGTGACATAAAGATTGCATACCTTCAGTTTTACACTTGAAAGCTGTGACAGACATAACTCCTCCAACCTTTCTCAGTACCACATCACAATCTCCCTCCACTGCCTAAAAAACAACAAACAACATTACCAATAATCCATTGGAATTAACTACATAGAATATCAAATGTATTTAATAAAGTGGAGAATTGGCCTCACTGTGACTACTTTGGGCCTGACGGTGCAGTTGGCGACAGGTGTAGGGTCCAGAACGTGACATGTGGTCTCCAGTAGGTCCACTTCCATCAGATAGATCTCTGATCCATCAGGCTATTGAACAACACTGGAGAGCATGACTGAACGGGAATATATTATATCTGCGCTCTTATTCCAAATATAAAGTGTCTCTGAGTGAGAGTGCTGATCTACGATCAGACCCCCCTAGTCGTCCATGTAATCTCATTCATTAAGATCTAAAAGGTGAAACTGATCCTAGATCAGCACTGTGAATACAGCTCCAGGGCTAACCGTAGAGGTTAACACATGAAAAAAGGGGCTTTGTATCAAAATTGTATTTCTCCTTAGAACACTAGGTTAAACAAAACTGAAATATGTCTATGCTATCTGTCTCAAACATCTGCAAAACTGTAGACTGGTAGGACCTGGGTAGTTAAGATAAACTTGAAAATGTATCTTGTCTTTACATTTACATTTGACATTATAGTAATTTATCAGATGCTCTTATCCACAGAGACTTACAGTAGTGAGTGCATACATTTTCATACTTAATTGTTTTTTGTTCGTACTTAAACAACATAACAATAATTCCGCCTCATTCTGCGAGTACAGAAGTCCAATCTACGTGATGCCGGTATTTCCATTACAATCTGTAATAATGAATGTTGCCTGGTGTGACGTCACACTAGACTGTATCATACATCTATGCCAATCTAGAGATGAGGTATATAGAGATGTATCTATATATGACTCTGTGGATTATTCTATTATCCATGCTCCAGCTCTGGCTCACCTTGGTTAGGATCTTGATGTTATCGATCTGGTTCAGGGCGTACTTGTAGCCGTGCGTGTGCTGGCCGTTGAGGTAATCCTGGGCCACCAGGGCTGCAGCTTGCACGTCGGGCGAGTCGCAGGGCGGATGGGTCACATTATGCAGCAACAACTGGGCCCGTGCCCCCGTCAGCAGCCCCAAAACCAAGGCTATACCCAGGCGACTCATCATCAGGAGGGGTAGGACAGGGCGAGAGGATGGAAGTATTGTAGCAGGTAATGACAGGGGTACACTACAAGAACGACTGAGTCCATATGCCCTGGTATATAGCCTGTACTTTAAACTTCACCACAGAGCCAAGGTAAACACATGTCCACCCCAGACTTCTGTGTACCGTGTGGATTGTGCAAGAATCCTCAGCCTGAACCCCATATGGAATATTGCCAAGATAAATGCTAGACTGACAAAGTCTGGGGTGATCAGGTGCATTGGTGTCAGCAGGTAGATGTCAACATTTTACTCTTTAGTTCAACTGAGAAAAAGTCGAGCTTGGATCAAATATGGGATTTCATTGATGTGAATTAAGAAGATGCCATGAAAAGTAATACTGTAGCAAAACTGTAGCCCAGGTCTTCTCTAGATCTTCCGTAGCCTGTCTGTTCAGAACATTCAGTAGCTTTACAAGACAATGTAATTGTCACGACTTCCCCCGAAGTCGTTTCCTCTCCTTGTTCGGGCTGTGTTTGGTGGTCGGCGTCACCGGTCTTCTAGCCATCGTCGATCCACTTTTTATTTTTCCATTTGTTTTGTCTTGATTTCTTACACACCTGGTTTCCATTTCCATCATTAATTGTTGTGTATTTAACCCTCTGTTCCCCCCATGTCCTTGTGTGGAATTGTTTGTTTGTAAGTGCTTGTGCTCTATGTTACTAGTGCGCGTCGGGTTTTGTACCCATGTAGGTTATTTTTGTATTGCCGTGGATTTTGTATTAAACTGCTCCGGCTATTACCTATCTCTGCTTTCCTGCATCTGACTTCACTGCCACCAGGTCCGCAACCCTTACAGTAATATACATTGTGATTGATAAGGGACCAGTGTAAATGTCATATAACGATTATGAGGCATCACCCTGTATTTCCCTGAAAGGGAGCAAAAGGCCTATGGTTCCAGATGTCTCTGTGCAGCATGGCCCTAGCTCCGTCTGTGTTGTCTTGTGTCTTGCCAATGGTAAGTAAAACAGCATAAGTTGATCTGGGATCAGGCTAGCAATGTAGGCTACTACAATTAGATGGGAGAGCCACAACAACAATGATGCAATGACACCTGGTGGATTATATAGGCTCTGCCACTAAACCAGAGACAAGCGATTTGCAAGTATGCTGCTGATAGGAGATGATTGGCCTACTACAGCATTCATGGATCCCTGCCCCACTCACAACAGGCGCAACTGGCAGGCAGACAAAGGGCCAGATCTTACAACGCCTGGATAGGTACTTTAAGTATCAGCTAACCACATAATATGTTATAGCAATCTGTCAGTTGATGGCAACCATTGGTTGATGCATGCAACGTCGCACCAGGGGAACGAGAACACGTACCAGATATCGGCCGTGTTCGAGAGCATCAAAACGAGTGCAGTCAGTCAGTCAAAATTTACCCATGATACATTGTTGTTTTGATCCTCTCAAACTTGGCCACAGACACATACAGAGAGAGCTGGGCCCTGATAGTACATCTCAGTAAGACAAAAACAACAGTGTTCCTAAAAAAGGTCCAGTTACCAGGACCACGAATACAAATTCCATCTAGACACCTTTGCCCTAGAGCACACAAAAAATATACATACCTCAGCCTAAACATCAGCACTATACAGGTAACTTCCACAAAGCTATGAACGAGCTGAGAGACAAGGCGAGAAGGGCATTCTATGCCATCAAAAGGAACATAAAATTCGACATACCAATTAGGATCTGGCTAAAAATACTTGAATCAGTTATAGAACCCATTGCCCTTTATGGTTGTGAGGCCTGGGTTCTGCTCACCAACCAAGAATTCACATAATGGGACAAACACCAAAAGGCACAGGGCCTCACTGCGAACACCGGGGCCTCACTGCGGTGACAGTCAGTGGCGTCCCATGTTTATTCCGTGCACCGGAACCAGTCGTCCACCGCAGGAGCCTCGGTCTGACTCTGATGCCAAGGAGCCAGAACCGGCTGATACCCCAATACACACTGCAAGGGAGAAAGGTTAGTGGAGGAGTGGCGGAGTGAGTTCTGGGCTATCTCTGCCCAGGGCACGAACGCCGCCCACTCCCCCGGCCGGTCCTGGCAATAAGACCTCAGAAACCTACCCACATCCTGGTTAACTTTTTCCACCTGCCCGTTACTCTTGGGGTGAAAACCTGAGGTAAGGCTGACCGAAACCCCCAGACGTTCCATGAACTCCTTCCAGACCCTTGCCGTGAACTGGGGACCCCGATCGGACACTATATCCTCAGGCACCCCATAGTGCCGGAAGACGTGTGTAAACAGGGCCTCCGACGTTTGTAGGGCCTTAGGGGGACCGGGCAAAGGGAGGAGACGACAGGACTCGATCCACAACGACCAGGATCGTGGTGTTACCCTGTGAAGGTGGATGATCGGTTAGGAAATCCACCGACAGGTGCGACCACGGCCGTTGTGGAACGGGTAAGGGTTGTAACTTACCTCTGGGCAGGTGTCTAGGAGCCTTGCACTGGGCGCACACCGAGGAGGAGGAAACATAAACCTTCACGTCCTTAGCTAAAGTGGGCCACCAGTACTTCCCACTAAGACAGCGCACCGTCCGACCGATCCCAGGATGACCAGAGGAGGGTGACGTGTGGGCCCAATAGATCAGCCGGTCGCGGACAGCAGACGGAACGTACAGATGCCCAGCTGGACCCTGAGGGGGAGCGGGCTCTGCACGTGATGCCCGCTTAATGTCCGCGTCCAGCTCCCACACTACCGGTGCCACCAGGCAGGAGGCAGGGAGTATGGGGGTGGGATCCATGGGCAGCTCCTCTGTGTCATACAGCCGGGACAATGCATCTGCCTTAACGCTTTGGGAGCCTTGTCTGTAAGAAAGAGTGAAAACATCCACGGGAATTATGGGGATCCCTAAACTATGGGAAAATGATCTATCAATGAAATTCCCAGCCGAAGGTTAAGAGGCCATGATTATTTTCATCATTGTGTCAAGAGATATAGTGCTAAAACACTTGAGTGTCTCCCTTGATCCTAGGTCCTGGCAGAGTTGTGCAGACTCAGGACAACTGAGCTTTGGAGGAATACACAGATTTAAAGGGGAGTCTGTAATTTGCTTTCTAATGATCATTATCTTTTCCTCAAAGAAGTTAATGAATTTATCACTGCTGAAGTAAAAGCCATCCTTTCTTGGGGAATGCTGCTTTTTAGCTAGCTTTGCGACAGTATCAATAAGAAATGTTGGATTGTTATTATTTTCCAAAATTAAGTTGGAAAAATAGGATGATCGAGCAACAGTGAGGGCTCTTCGGTACTGCACGGTACTGTCTTTCCAAGCTAGTCGGAAGACTTCCAGTTTGGTGTGGCGCAATTTCCGTTCCAATTTTCTGGAAGCTTGCTTCAGAGCTCGGGTATTTTCTGTATACCAGGGAGCTTGTCTTATGACAAATGTTTTTGTTTTTAGGGGTGCGACTGCATCTAGGGTATTGCGCAAGGTTAAATTGAGTTCCTCAGTTAGGTGGTTAACTGATTTTTGTACTTTGATGTCCTTTTGTAGGCAGAGGGAGTCCGGAAGGGCATCTAGGAATCTTTGGGTTGTCAGAGAATTTATAGCACGACTTTTGATGATCCTTGGTTTGGGTCTGAGCAGATTATTTCTTGCAATTCCACGGGACAAAACTAGGTCCAGAGTATGACTGTGGTAGTGAGTAGGTCCAGAGACATGTTGGACAAAACCCACTGAGTTGATGATGGCTAGTCATTGACTACAGCTCAGCATTCAACACCATAGTACCCTCAAAGCTCATCACTAAGCTAAGGATCCTGGGACTAAACACCTCCCTCTGCAACTGGATCCTGGACTTCCTGACGGGCCGTCCCCAGGTGGTGAGGGTAGGTAGCAACACATCTGCCACGCTGATCCTCAACACTGGAGCTCCACAGGGGTGCGTGCTCAGTGCCCTCCTGTACTCCCTGTTCACCCATGACTGCATGGCCAGGCACGACTCCAACACCATCATTAAGTTTGCAGACGACACAACAGTGGTAGGCCTGATCTCAGACAACGACGAGGCAGGCTATAGGGAGGAGGTCAAAGACCTGGCCGTGTGGTGCCAGAACAACAACCTATCCCTCAATGTAACCAAGACTAAGGAGATGATTGTGGACTACAGGAAAAGGTGGACCGAGCATGCCCCATTCTCATCAACAGGGCTGTAGTGGAGCAGGTTGAGAGTTTCAAGTTCCTCGGTGTCCACATCAACAACAAACTAGAATGGTCCAAACACACCAAGACAGTCGTGAAGAGGGCACGACAAAGCCTATTCCCCCTCGGGAAACTAAAAAGATTTGGCATGGGTCCTGAGATCCTCAAAAGGTTCTACAGCTGCAACGTCGAGAGAATGGTTGCATCACTGCCTGGTACGGCAATTGTTCGGCCTCTGACCGCAAGGCACTACAGAGGGTAGTGCGTACGGCCCAGTACATCACTGGGGCTAAGCTGCCTGCCATCCAGGTCCTCTACACCAGGCGATGCCAGAGGAAGGCCTTGAAAATTGTCAAAGACCCCAGCCACCCTAGTCATAGACTGTTCTCTCTACTACCGCATGGCAAGCGGAGTGCCAAGTTTAGGACAAAAAGGCTTCTCAACAGTTTTTACCCCCAAGCCATAAGACTCCTGAACAGGTAATCAAATGGCTAGCCGGACTATTTGCATTACACCAAATAATGCATGCAGAGCAGAATTAGGCCGATACTCGCTAATGATCAAAATAGAGAAAAGAGACGTTATATTCTACAACCACCTAAAAGGAAGCAATTCCCTAACCTTCCATAACAAAGCCATCCCTTACAGAGAAATAAACCTGGAGAAGAGGCCCCTAAGCAAGCAGGTCCTGGGGCTCTTTTCACAAACACAAACAGACCCCAAAGGGCCCCAGGACAGCAACACAATTACACCCAACTAAATCATGAGAAAATAAAAAGCGAATTACTCGACACATTGGAAGGAATTTACAAAAAAACTGAGCAAACTAGAATGCTATTTGGCCCTAAACAGAGAGTACACAGTGGCAGAATACCTGACCACTGTGACTGACCCAAAATGAAGGAAATCTTTGACTATTTACAGACTCAGTGAGTTTAGCCTTGCTATTGAGAAAGTCCGCAGAAGGCAGACCTGGCTCTCAAGAGAAGACAGACTATGTGCACACTGCCCACAAAATGAGTTGGAAACTGACCTGCACTTCCTAACCTCATGCCAAATATATGGCCATATTAGAGGCACATATTTCCCACAATGAATTTGAAAACAAATCCAATTTTGATAAACTCCCATATCTATTGGGTGAAATACCACAGTGTGCAATCACAGCAGCAAGATTTGTGACCTGTTGCCACAAGAAAAGGGCAACCAGTGAAGAACAAACAACATTGTAAATACAACCTATATTTATGTTTATTTATTTTCACTTTTGTACTTGAACTATTTTCACATCATTACAACACTGTATATAGACATAATATGACATTTGAAATGTCTTTATTATTTTGGAACTTTTGTAGGTGTAATGTTTACTGTTCCTTTTTAAATGTTTATTTCACTTTTTTTTAAATGATCTATTTTACCTGCTTTGGCAATGTAAACATATGTTTCCCATGCCAATAAATTGAAAATATTTTATTGAGAGAGAGACAAACACACACGAAAATAACACATACATTAACATGTATGGATGTAAAATTGGCAAAATAGCATAACATGACATCTCTCATAATTTTATTTACTTTTTTCAAAAACCCACTGGCTGTATTTGATTGAGCCTCATTTATTGAAATTGAATCAATTAATGTATTTATTATTATTGAACGTATTATTCTGATCACTTTTTTCCTTGATAAATTCCGATTGGTACCGGTCGTATGTAGTTATCACAGCTACAAAGTCATAATTATGGTTTAATCCCGCCTATCTCTACAATGTATCTTCTTGAAACTTTACCACTCTGCTAACCTTATGCCCATCTCTACCCTTGAATGAAGACCAAAAAGCAAATGTTTGTTTTCATGAATTTGTACGATATAATCCATTTTTACTTTGTGGCTGTGGTAACTAGTGACCACGGAAGCAAGTGCCGTGACGTATTCAACGTGCGACCGCTTGCATGAAATCGACACAATCAGTCGTGATGAATTTTGTTACAGGCGTCTGGTCGTCCAGGAAAAGACAGTATACACGAAAATTATGTGGTCCAGGTATCGGCTCATTTGGGTAAATTCTGAATTAATTTGAGTCAGGCAAGACCATACCAAACATGCTGACGTCTGATAGTGTGTGCTACATTTTGTTAGAGATTTTTTTTTGCTGCACGCTTTGGTCCCAAATCCTTTCCGTGTGTTGTTGGAGGCTCTGACATGACACACGAGGGCTAGCTTCAAACGTGGTTTAAATTAGCTAGCTAGCATACCGGTAGTTAGGATTCACAGTAGCCAATAATCAACACATTTGTAATGCCGTGCCAGTATGTACATTGCCAGAGAGTAGGTAACGCTACTGTGAACTAGCTAGCAGAGTTATATATTAGTTAAATGAACCATCTTAAAGGCATGTTTCTCTCACCGTGTGGTGTCTATAGTACGTCTAGCCGGTCGGCTGAGAAGGTTAACAATGGCAAAATAGAAGGCAATGGTCAGGTGTCTTGTTTTCCTTCCTCGGACCCAACTGAAGGCACTCAAATGGGGAGCCATACCCTGGAGACCATGACCTATTCGAGTCATTCACACAAACGCTGGAAGCTCTCAGCCGTCCAATCAAACACAAGGCTAGAGCTATTAGTCCCTCACTCACTCAAGAGCAGGGAAAAGTACAAACTTCAAATGGAGCCTTCCATTGTCTCTGCTCCATTCCTCCCTCGCGTAGCTATTAGCAACCACGGGCTTGAACCTGACTCAGAGTGCATTGCTCCCACAGACAACACTCAAGCAAATCTGAGATCAGATCTAAAGCAGATCTCTGTGTCTCATACCTGCTCTGACCTGCCCCTGAGTCAGTCCCCCTCCATGCACTCCCCTTGCCCTCCCTCCACAGTGCACATCAATAGACAGCCCTTGCCAGTCACACACGCCTCTTACCTCTGCTGCAGCCCTGTAGCACAGGTCCACGACCCATCCCTAACCACAACCGCAGACCCTATTAGATACACAAACCATAGACGACACCGGAAAAGAGGCATAAAGAACAACAGAAAAGGAGTCTCTCCTCTCTCCATGCGACTCAAGAGGCAGTCGCGGCGCCGGTGTAACATCCAGTTCTGGTGGCAAGTGTGGAGGAAGTGGGGGCACAGAAAGTGGTGGAGAGCCAGGTGTCTCCTCTGGTTCTCAATGATCAGAGCTAAAAGACTGGCGGAAACCAGGAGGCGCCTGTCTATTTTCAACACACAGATGTCTTATACATACACTGGGGAATTGGAGGAAAGTCAGAAATGGCAGAAGGTACGCAAGGGAAAAGAAGTGGTCACTACGGCCATTGCATGTGATGGTCAAGGCCTGGACAGTGCAGAGGACAGCCAGGCAAGTTCAAATTGCATTACACCAACATAGCAGTCAATACAAAGTCCATGAGCATGTACATGTCATCCATTTATATGCTCAGGCCTATCCAAACACATTTATAAATCAATACATGAGACCCATACTGACAGCAATAAAATCCAAAATGGCTAAATACAGTTGACTTATTTAGGAAAAGGGGAGTTTGGAACAGAAGGTGTGTCCGTCTGTGGGCACATCAGTGCTGTGTAGCAACCCTGTCAAGGAGGAGGACCAGGGCACAGTCAGAGCTAGGGATACGGCCACCGCCACTAAACAGGACACGTTGGTGACAAAGCGACCAGTGCCGTATCCACCTCAGAGCCGGTGGGCGTCCACGGACTTCAGCTGGGAAGCAACAACGAAGCTCATCCATGGTAAATTTGTTTTTCTTAAACTTAAAATGTTTCCTTAAGTGGTGCCTTGAGTGTCTAATGTTCTTTCTATCTACGTAGAGTTCCTTGACTGTTTCTATGTGAAGTACGGAAGTTTCATCCCATTGAGCAATAACGATGTACTGAGGCACCTTAACAAGAAGCTGAACACTAACCTTACTAAGGGGCAAGTACATAACAAATACAACAGAGAAGACATGGTTTTGGTTCCCTCACTTCATAATGCAATATGTGTAGTATGCCCTGTTTTTCCTGATCATGTGGCCTGACTTGGGTATACTAGGCCACGGCTGCCCAACCCTCTTCCTGGAAAGCTACTGTCCTGTAGGTTTTCAGTCCAACCCTCTTCCTGGAGATCTACCGTCCTGTAGGTTTTCAGTCCAACCCTCTTCCTGGAGATCTACCGTCCTGTAGGTTTTCAGTCCAACCCTCTTCCTGGAGATCTACTGTCGTGTAGGTTTTCAGTCCAACCCTCTTCCTAGAGATTCACCGTCCTGTAGGTTTTCAGCCCAACTGTAATTTACCTGATTCTATTTATTAGCTGTTTATTAGCTGCACACCAAGCTGAATCAAGTATTTTAGGTTAGGGTTGGACTGAAAACGTACAAAACAGTGGAACTCCTGGAAGAGGGTTGGGCAACCCTGCTCTATGCCCTAGCTGTATCTTCTATATCTGGCCCTGGACAGCTTTAGACCCAAGGTATAGCCTATCCTGTTGAGGTCACATGGTCAAGGAAAAACTCAGGGCCCTAGGAATTATGAAGCTCTCTACTAAATAACAAAACAATGTTCTGTTCTGCCCTCCTTCATAGGAAGTATTTCATCTCTGTGGTAGTAATGAAGTACCAGGCTGTCCTAGCGCATAGAATGATGCCCGCTTTCCGGGTGGTCTACAACAAGCACACTCTGACACTGGAAGACTTGTCTACGCTGGACGATCAGAACTGGCTCAATGACCAGGTTGATGCCTTTTACCCAAATCCACCAATTTCACCATGATATACAGTGCCTTTGGAAAGTATTCAGACCCCTTGACTTTTCCACATTTTTTAATACGTTACAGCCTTATTCATAACTGGATTCAATAAAATAACAATCCTCAGGAATCTACACACAATAACCCATCTTGACAAACTGAAAAGAAGTTATTTGACATTTTAGAAAAAAAACAGAAAAAAACATACTTTATTCAGACCCTTTGCTATGAGACTTGAAAATTGAGCTCAGGTGCATATTGTTTCTATTGATCATCCTTGAGATGTTTCTACAACTTGATTGCAGTCTACCTGTGGTAAATTCAATTGATTGGACAAGATTTGGAAAGGCACACAAATGTCTATATAAGATCCCACAGTTGACAGTGCATGTCAGAGCAAAAAACAAGCCATGAGGTCGAAGGAATTGTCTGTAGAGCTCAGAGACAGGATTGTGCCACGGCACAAAAAAATGTCTGCAGCATTGAAGATTCCCAGTAACACAGTGGCCTCCATCATTCTGAAATGAAAAGTTTGGAACCATCAAGACTCTTCCTCGAGCTGGCCGCCCGGCCAAACTGAGCAATCGGAGTAATAAGGGCCTTGGTGACCAAAAACCCGATGGTCACTCTGACAGAGTTTCAGAGTTCCTCTGTGGAGTTGGGAGAACCTTCCAGAAGGACAACCATCTCTGCAGCACTCCACCAATCAGGCTTTTATGGTAGCGTGGCCAGACTGAAGCCACTCCTCAGTAAAAGGCACATGACAGCCCGCTTGGAGTGGTAGCATGGTAGCATCCACATTAATGTAGAACTGTTTAGAAGCATATTCTGTTATTTACAATAAAAGTGACTCAAATGACACTACGTCATTTCCCATTCATTTCTAATGGGCACAAAATAATCTGAAACACAACTGAAAAACACACAGCAAATGCATCCAGCAAATGTTTGTCACAAGCTTCTTGTAATCATTGATTGCTAGGAATATGGGACCAAATACTAAACTTTTGACTATAGTACACACAAAGGAATTTATCCCAATACTTTCGTTCGCCTAAAATAGGGGCACTATACTAAAAGTGCTGTAATTTCTAAGCAGTTGATAATTCCCTCAAATTAAAGTTCACAGTCTGCACTTCAACCTCGTAGTCATTGTATAATTTAAATTCAAAGTGCTGGAGTACAGAGCCAAAACGACAACAACTGTGTCACTGATCCAATACTTTTGGAGCTCACTGTATGTCCATAGACTGAAAACTTTCATGACTGGCTGGGAGTTTCTTCTGACCACGTGACCCGATCAAGAAATAACTGGAGTTCACGTGGTCAGGATCAGAAAAGCCTCTTGGCCCTGCGTAGTCTGGTGCGTCATCGGTCCAAAGTTAACTTGCTCAATGTGATGTGACCCTGTTTGAAATTCTTTTGTGGTTTACTCTTGAAGGTCATGAATATGTATGGAGAATTAATCATGGAGTCTGCACAACACAAGGTAGGATTTATTTCCCATTATATTTCCTCCATTCTATCAAGAAATATTCCTAATGTATTATAATGTGTTACATTATAACAATGAGTCTGATCACAGAAGGGTAGAAATTCTACAATAGCCTGAGTCCTGATGCAATTGGGCTTTTATAACAAATGGGAGCAACTTAGATTGTCGTCCCTCTATTTGATGCATGTGTTCTTGGTTCCTCAATGAGCTTCTTTTTTTTCTTTCTTTTTTCTTTACTTGTGTAGGTCCATTTCTTTAACAGCTTCTTCCACCGACAGCTCATGACCAAAGGATATGAAGGGGTGAAGAGGTGGACCAGGAAGGTAAATGCTGAATTTCAGATGGTCTAACTTTGTTTTGATCTTTCAGAATGGATGTTACTCTAAAGCTTCTGATAATCATTGGGGATGGGGTCTGTTCTGTTTCAATTCAGGAGATGAATTGTGATGTACATCAACTTTAATTGGTGGAAATGGAATTGACCCCGACCCGTACCTGGGTCGTTCATTTTAGCTTTCCATGACTTTTTATTAAATTTTTACATTCCGTATTCTAATGAGGCCAACCGCTGTTTCACTCCGTGTGAACCGTTTTCTACCCTACTGAACACGTCCCTGGTTTCTGTTCCTCTGTGTCCTGCAGGTGGATCTCTTCTCCAAGGAGCTGCTGCTGGTACCCATCCACCTTGAGATCCACTGGTGCCTGGTGACGGCCGACACCGCCAGCAAGAGTATCCACCTCTACGACTCCCAGGGCATCGTGTTCAAGGAGGCTGCTGAGGTAACGTCGACGTAACTTTTACTGATTTAACTTTTGTTTATACAGGTTATTTTCATTGAGATCAAATCTCAATCAGACCTCACAACTGATGCCTCCCTACACCAGCTTGTGTGTGTCTGAACTCATTGGTGGCAGGAAGACTCGAGCATATTTTAATAGGATGAACATGAAAATGCTTTATTTAATTTTTGCTACAATATGCTACTGTGGCTAAATATCTCACTTGACTGAATGCTTTCATTTCATCCATACCCTTGCCCTGCACATTGTGGAATGACTTAACCAGTAGTGAATGTGTCCATATTCAATAACAGAATATACATTCCAGTGGTGTGAATGTTTAAACAAAATTGGGATCCTTAAACTCTAAGTAAAATCCTTAACTGAAAAACATGTTTAATTTTTTTCACCCACAAAATCAAATCTGTTCATTTTTCTCAAAACATATTATTTTCTGTGTGTAGCCTAACTGGACTCTATGGCTATAAAGACCTGGGGAGTAATTTAAATAACAACCAGAGAGGAAGAGGCAGACTTTAGGCCACTTTGGTGAATTTGGGAGGCAAGACAAGACATATGCGCGCTGGCCTGCTTGCCCCTTCCTCTCTCTCCCTCGTGTTGTCCTGCCTGCCCCTTCCTCTCTCTCCCTCGTGCTGGCCTGCCTGCCCCTTCCCCCCTCTCCCTCGCGTTGGCCTTCCTGCCTGCCCCTTCCTCTCTCTCCCTCGCGTTGGCCTTCCTGCCTGCCCCTTCCCCCCTCTCCCTCGCGTTGGCCTTCCTGCCTGCCCCTTCCCCCCTCTCCCTCGCGTTGGCCTGCCTGCCTGCCCCTTCCTCTCTCTCCCTCGCGTTGGCCTGCCTGCCTGCCCCTTCCTCTCTCTCCCTCGCGTTGGCCTGCCCCTTCCTCTCTCTCCCTCGCGTTGGCCTGCCTGCCCCTTCTTCTCTCTCCCTCGCGTTGGCCTGCCTGCCTGCCCCTTCTTCTCTCTCCCTCGCGTTGGCCTGCCTGCCTGCCCCTTCCTCTCTCTCCCTCGCGTTGGTCTGCCTGCCTGCCCCTTCCTCTCTCTCCCTCGCCTGCCCCTTCCTCTCTTGGCCTGCCTGCCTGCCTGCCCCTTCCTCTCTCTCCCTCGCGTTGGCCTGCCTGCCTGCCTGCCCCTTCCTCTCTCTCCCTCGCGTTGGCCTGCCTGCCTGCCTGCCCCTTCCTCTCTCTCCCTCGCGTTGGCCTGCCTGCCTGCCTGCCCCTTCCTCTCTCTCCCTCGCGTTGGCCTGCCTGCCTGCCTGCCCCTTCCTCTCTCTCCCTCGCGTTGGCCTGCCTGCCTGCCTGCCCCTTCCTCTCTCTCCCTCGCGTTGGCCTGCCTGCCTGCCTGCCCCTTCTCTCTCTCCCTCGCGTTGGCCTGCCTGCCTGCCTGCCCCTTCCTCTCTCTCCCTCGCGTTGGCCTGCCTGCCTGCCTGCCCCTTCCTCTCTCTCCCTCGCGTTGGCCTGCCTGCCTGCCCCTTCCTCTCTCTCCCTCGCGTTGGCCTGCCTGCCTGCCCCTTCCTCTCTCACTTGTGCTGTCTCGCCTGCTCTTTCTCTTCGCCAATGATGCCAGTGTTGGTTTCAGTCTTCGGTCTGTTGCGTGTGGAATATGCCAGCCAATTTATTGATGATAGGCCCTGCTTTACTGAAGTTGCAAGACAAATTGCGAGATAGATAGGTCTAGTACACGGTTCTTACTCTGTTTGCCTGGTGGCCAATCTGTCTATACTGTGCCCCTCTTGGCAGTACAGCAACTCCTCCGTTCCAAGTTCCAGAAATACCAATCTTAGCAGTCGATTCCCGGAATCGAATCTTAACACAAAAAAATTGATTCACGTGGAATTGTATTAATTTTATTATAATTGAATGGAAAACGAATAATAAAAAATGTTTTTTATTTGTCACATCCCTAATATATTCATGTTTAGTCATAGCTTAATTAAGTTGTTACTTGCTACGTAAGATTTCACAGACTGACTTTACATAAACAAATAGCATTTTACTGATTGGAAATTGTATTTCACCTGATTTAATGTAGACGAAATCAACATTTATTTTTTCTCCCCCCTTTCCATTCTATAGAATGTTTTAGGGTACATACATACTGAAGCGAAGGAGAGGAAGCAAACTGCATTTCAAAATGGCTGGAAGATGTATATCAGCGAGGTACATTGAGCTGTGTGTGGATCTTTAAAATTGAGTTTTAATGTTTGCCTGATCATTTTTTTTAACACAATAGAACAAAAAGACTGGTCTTTACGGGATTGCCTTCAGAAATCCTGCCAAAAATGCCATTTGAAATGTAGCCCATGATAATCACTGTTTTGGGTGTCTAACTCCAAATTGATTTTTCGCAGAGAATACCACAACAGACAAATGAAAACGACTGTGGAGTTTTTGTGTTAGAGGTACCAGCATATATATATTTTTGTAAATCCTTGATTATTTGAAGTGTCTGCTTTTATCGTCATGTACCTCTGTGTGTAATCTTAATAAAGGGTTACTTCCTGTCTCACTCACCCTGTTCATTCCTTTGTCTCAGTACTGCAGGTGCCTTGCCTTGGGGAAACCGCTGCACTTCTCCCAAGGGGACATGCCGACTGTGCGAAAGAGAATCTACAGAGAGCTCTGTGAATGCAAGCTCCAGGACTTACAAAATTGACCTTTCACCTTTTCACCATCCTCACTCACCTCACCTGGGTCATACTAATTAGGGCACACTATAGAAAAATGTTTTGCAATGGTAAAAAAAAAAGTAGATATTGCCAAGAATCCTTGAGCCATAGAAAAGGGGGGGGGGGGGTTTGTCTCGACCCTGTGTCTTTGTGTTAGCTGATATATTTAATTAGTGGAGAAGCATCTCCACCCCATATTCTGACGACCTGTTATTTCAAGCCGCATGGTATCAGACTGACTAGCTGGCATTTATTTTAGCCAATGGTGTATCAGGGTGTAACAAAATATGTTGTGATCAGTCTGTAATGACAGCAGACTAGTTGGTCTCCTAGATTTTTATTTTATAAAGAACTGGTATGAACATGACAACTCTATATACATGTGTCCACTGTTTTTCAATGGTTATTGCATTATTCTACATGAGCTTACGTTTAGACTATTGTTGAAGGCGGCAGACCGAATAGCAACTTACCATTGAATGTATTGAACATACGGAATATATTCAATGTAGTTTTTGTTCACACTTTCGTTATAGTTTTGTGTTTTAGACGTTTCTGTATGGGTCAAATTTCAGTTTTTTGCATTGGATAAATTGCATTCATTTAAATGTAAACTGTTGTCCCTTAGATTTGCAATTTACTTTTAAGACTTAAGTTTTCCTATTATGTCATGCCTCTATCTCCCGGAGGCTCAGTTCTGTAACAGGTCAGCAGGAGGTTCATTTGGATCCGGGTTTGAGCTGTTAAAAGGTAAATCAGGGCCCATATTCATAAAGCGTGTTAAGGTAGGACTGCTTTGAGAATACAGGCCCAGAAGGATATGTCATGTTTTTTTGTGTTTGTCTTTGAAAGTAAGGTGACAATCTGGAATTTGTATTTTTTATTTAACCAGGCAAGTCCGTTAAGAACAAATTCTTATTTACAATGATGGCCTACCGGGGAACAACTGCCTTGTTCAGGGGCAGAACGACAGATTTTTACCTTGTCAGTTCGGGGATTGGATCTAGCAAACTTTCGGTTACTGGCTCTAACCACTAGGTTACCTGCCCCCCCCCCCCCCCCCCCCCCAATATTGAACAAAGTTATTGTAAAGTATATGTACATAGTAATGTTAAAGTAACATAAAATCCATTTGATTTAGAGCCAATCTGTGCATTATTTTACCTAATGTATTGTACATATTTTCTCAACAGATTTGATATGCATGTTGAGATGATGAATTATGGCGATATATATATACATACATACGTTTGGACACATGTACTCAAGACAGGATTTTTCTTTATTTTTACTACGTTCTACGTTGTAGAATAATAGTGAAGACATCAAAACTATGAAATAACACATATAGAATCATGTAGTTACCAAAAAAGTGTTAAACTAATCAAAATATATTTTATATTTTGAGATTCAAAGTAGCCACCCTTTGCCTGGACAGCTTTGCTCACTCTTGGTATTCTCTCAACCAGCTTCATGAGGGAGTCACCTGGAATGCATTTCAATTATCAGGTGTGCCTTGTTCATTTGTGGAATTTCTTCCTTTATTAATGCGTTTGAGCCAATCGGTTGTGTTGGGACACGGTAGGGGTGGTATACAGAAGATCCCTATTTGGTAATAGACCAAGTCCATATATGGCAAGAACAGCTCAAATAAGCAAAGAGAAATGACAGTCCATTATTAATTTAAGGTATGAAGGTCAGTCAATCTGGAAAATTTCAAGAACATTGAAAGACAAAAATTGCAAAAACCATCAAGCGCTATGATGACACTGGCTCTCATGAGGACCGCCACAGGAAAGGAAGACCCAGAGTTACCTCTGCTGCAGAGGATAAGCTCATTAGAGTTACCAGTCTCAGAAATTGCAGCCCAAATAAATGCTTCAGAGTTCAAGTAACAGACACATCTCATCAACTGTTCAGAGGAGACTTCGTGAATCAGGCCTTGATGGTTGAATTGCTGTAAACCACTACTAAAGGACACCAATAAGAAGAAGAGACTTGCTTGGGCCAAGAAACACTGATGAGTCCAAATTTGCGATTTTTGGTTCAAACCACCGTGTCTTTGTGAGACGCAGAGTAGGTGAACAGATGATCTCTGCATGTGTTGTTCCCACCGTGAAGCATGGAGGAGGAGGTGTGGGGGTGCTTTGCTGGTGACATTGATGTATTTATATTTCAAGGCACACTTAACCAGCATGGCTACCCCAGCATTCTGCAGCAATACGCCATCCCATCTGGTTTGCGCTTAGTGGGACTATTCATTTTTTCCCCCAACAGGACAATGACCCAAAACACCTCCAGGCTGTGTAAGGGAAATTTGACCAGGAAGGGCAGTGATGGAGTGCTGCATCAGATGACCTGGCCTCCATAATCACCCAACCTAAACCCAATTGAGATGGTTTGGGATGAGTTGGACCGAAAAGCAAGAAAGCGGCCAACAAGTGCTCAGCATATGTAGAAATTCCTTCAAGACTGTTGGAAAAGCATTCCGGGTGAAGCTGGTTGAGAGAATGCCAAGAGTGTTCAAAGCTGTCCTCAAGGCAAAGCGTGGCTACTTTGAAGAATATGAAATGTATTTTGTTGGTTACTACATAATTCTATTTGTGTTATGATTCCAGGCCTCCCGAGTGTCGCAGTGGTCTAAGACACAACATTTAATTACAATAGGTGTTACTGCAGTACCTGATTCGAATCCAGGCTGCATCACATCTGGCTGTGATTGGGAGTACCATAGGGCTGCGCACAATTGGCCCAGCGTAGGCCGTCATTGTAAATAAGAATTTGTTCTTAACTGACTTGCCTAGTTAAATAAAGGTAAAATAAAACAAAAATTGTCATAGTTTGTCTTCACTATTATTCTACAATGTAGAAAATATGAAAATAAAGAAAAACCCTTGAATGAGTAGGTGTGTCTGAACTTTTGACTGGTACTGTGTGTACATGTATATATGTACACACACACAGTGCATTCAGAAAGTATTCAGACCCCTTGACTTGAAGCACCTTTAGCAGCGATTACAGCCTCGAGTCTACAAGCTTGGCACACCTGTATTTGGAGATTTTGTCCCATTCTTCTCTGCTGATCCTCTCAAGCTCTGTCAGGTTGGATGGGGAGCTTTGCTGCACTGATATTTTCAGGTTTCTCCAGAGATGCTTGATTGGGTTGAAGTCCGTGCTCTGGCTGGGCCACTCAAGGACATTCAGAGACTTGTCTGCGTTGTTTTGTGCTTAGGGTTATTGTACTGTTGGAACGTGAACCTTCACCTCAGTCTGAGGTCCTGAGCGCTCTGGAGCAGATTTTCATCACGGATCTCTCTGTACTTTGCTCCATTCATCTTTGCCTCGGTCCTGACTAGTCTCCCAGTCCCTGCCGCTGAAAAGCATCCCCACAGCATGATGCTGCCACCACCTTGCTTCACTGTAGGGATGGTGCCAAGTTTTCTCCAGACGTGACGCTTGATGTTCAGGCCAAGGAGTTCAATCTTGGTTTTATTAGACCAGAGAATCTTATTTCTCATGGTCTGACAGGCCTTTCGTTACCTTTTGGCAAACCAAGCGGGCTGTTATGTGCCTTTTACTGAGGAGTGTCTTCAGTCTGGGCACTCTACAATTTAGGCCTGATTGGTTCTGCAGAGATGGTTGTCCTTCTGGAAGGTTCTCCCATCTCCACAGAGGAACTCGAGAGCTCTGACAGAGTGACCATTGGGTTCTTGGTCACCTCCCTGACCAAGGCTCTTCTCCCCCGATTGATCAGTTTGGTTGGGCGGCCAGCTCCATGAAGAGTCTTGATGGTTCCAAACTTCTTCCATTTAAGAATGATGGATGGGAACGTTCAATGCTGCAGAAATGTGTTGGTACCCTTCCCCAGATGTGTGCCTCAACACAATCCTGTCTTGGAGCTCTACGGACAATAACTTTGACCTCATGGCTTGGTTTTTGCTCTGACATGCACTGTCAACTGTGGGACATTATATAGACAGGTGTGTGCCTTTCCAAATCATGTCCAATCAATTGAATTTACCACAGGTGGACTCCAATAGAGTTGTAAAAACATCTCAAGGATGATCAATGGAAACAGGATGCACCTGAGAGCTCAATTTCAAGTAGCATAGCAAAGGGTCTGAATACTTATGTAAATAAGGTATTTCTGTTTTGAATATTTTATACATTTGAAAAAACCTGTTTTCACTTTGTCATTATGGGATATTGTGTGTATGTAGATTGCTGAGGAAATGTTTTAATTTAATCAATTTTATAAGGCTGTAACTTAACAAAATGGGGAAAACGTCAAGGGGTCTGAAAACCTTCCGAAGGCACTGTGTGTGTGTTTGTTTGTGTGTGTATATATATTAATATTAAACACACAAGCTATAAAAAGTAAATGTACACTCAGCTTAATTACATTAAACATCTAAAATATGAGTTCAGCGAAAACATTCTGGTTGTAACGCACACAAATTGCCTTCTACCATAATGGCCGTTCAGTATTTATATGGATATAGTGCCTTGTAAAAGTATTCATAACCCTTGGATTTCTTCGCATCTTGTTACAAAGTGGGATTAAAAGTGATCTAATTGTAACTTTTTTTGGAATTAAAATGATATATATAATATACACTGCTCAAAAAAATAAAGCGAACACTTAAACAACACAATGTAACTCCAGGTCAATCACACTTCTGTGAAATCAAACTGTCCACCTAGGAAGCAACACTGATTGACAATAAATTTCACATGCTGTTGTGCAAATGGAATAGACAACAGGTGGAAATTATAGGCAATTAGCAAGACACCCCCAATAAAGGAGTGGTTCTGCAGGTGGTGACCACAGACCACTTCTCAGTTCCTATGCTTCCTGGCTGATGTTTTGGTCACTTTTGAATGCTGGCAGTGCTTTCACTCTAGTGGTAGCATGAGACGGAATCTACAACCCACACAAGTGGCTCAGGTAGTGCAGCTCATCCAGGATGGTACATCAATGCGAGCTGTGGCAAGAAGGTTTGCTGTGTCTGTCAGCATAGTGTTCAGAGCATGGAGGCGCTACCAGGAGACAGGCCAGTACATCAAGAGACGTGGAGGAGGCCGTAGGAGGGCAACAACCCAGCAGCAGGACCGCTACCTCCGCCTTTGTGCAAGGAGGAGCACTGCCAGAGCCCTGCAAAATGACCTCCAGCAGGCCACAAATGTGCATGTGTCTGCTCAAATGGTCAGAAACAGACTCCATGAGGGTGGTATGAGGGCCCGACGTCCACAGGTGGGGGTTGTGCTTACAGCCAAACACCGTGCAGGACGTTTGGCATTTGCCAGAGAACACCAAGATTGGCAAATTCGCCACTGGCGCCCTGTGCTCTTCACAGATGAAAGCAGGTTCACACTGAGCAGACGTGACAGAGTCTGGAGACGCCGTGGAGAACGTTCTGCTGCCTGTAACATCCTCCAGCATGACCGGTTTGGCGGTGGGTCAGTCATGGTGTGGGGTGGCATTTCTTTGGGGGGCCACACAGCCCTCCATGTGCTCGCCAGAGGTAGCCTGACTGCCATTAGGTACTGAGGAAGTACAGTTCCCGCTCAGCCCAGTCAAAACTGTTCGCTGCTCTGGCCCCCCAATGGTGGAACAAACTCCCTCACGACGCCAGGACAGTGGAGTCAATCACCACCTTCCGGAGACACCTGAAACCCCACCTCTTTAAGGAATACCTAGGATAGGATAAAGTAATCCCTCTCACCCCCCCCCTTAAAAGATTTAGATGCACTACTGTTCCACTGGATGTCACACTCCAAACTCCACTATGGTCAAGACCAAAGAGCTGTCAAAGGACACCAGAAACAAAATTGTAGACCTGCACCAGGCTGGGAAGACTGAATTTGCAATAGGTAAGCAGCTTGGTTTGAAGAAATCAACTGTGGGAGCAATTATTAGGAAATGGAAGACATACAAGACCACTGATAATCTCTCTCGATCTGGGGCTCCACGCAAGATCTCACCCTGTGGGGTCAAAATGATCACAAGAACGGTGAGCAAAAATCCCAGAACCACACGGGGGGACCTAGTGAATGACCTGCAGAGAGCTGGGACCAAAGTAACAAAGCCTACCATCAGTAACACACTACGCCGCCAGGGACTCAAATCCTGCAGTGCCAGACGTGTCCCCCTGCTTAAGCCAGTACATGTCCAGGCCCGTCTGAAGTTTGCTAGAGAGCATTTGGATGATCCAGAAGAAGATTGGGAGAATGTCATATGGTCAGATGAAACCAAAATATAACTTTTTGGTAAAACCTCAACTCGTCGTGTTTGGAGGACAAAGAATGCTGAGTTGCATCCAACGAACACCATACCTACTGTGAAGCATGGGGGTGGAAACATCAAGATTTGGGGATGTTTTTCTGCAAAGGGACCAGGACGACTGATCCGTGTAAAGGAAAGAATGAATGGGGCTATGTATCGTGAGATTTTGAGTGAAAACCTCCTCCATCAGCAAGCGCATTGAAGATGAAACGTGGCTGGGTCTTTCAGCATGACAATGATCCCAAACACACCGCCCGGGCAACGAAGGAGTAGCTTCGTAAGAAGCATTTCAAGGTCCTGGAGTGGCCTAGCCAGTCTCCAAATCTCAACCCCATAGAAAATCTTTGGAGGGAATTGAAAGTCCGTGTTGCCCAGCAACAGCCCCAAAACATCACTGCTCTAGAGGAGATTTGCATGGAGGAATGGCCAAAATACCAGCAACAGTGTGTGAAAACCTTGTGAAGACTTACAGAAAACGTTTGACCTCTGTCATTGCCAACAAAGGGTATATAACAAAGTATTGAGATAAACTTTTGTTATTGACCAAATACTTATTTTCCACCATAATTTGCAAATCAATTCATTAAAAATCCTACAATGTGATTTTCTGGATTTTTTCCCCCCTCATTTTGTCTGTCATAGTTGAAGTGTACCAATGATGAAAATTACAGGCCTCTCTCATCTTTTTAAGTGGGAGAACTTGCACAATTGGAGGCTGACTAAATACTTTTTTGCCCCACTGTATAAAGATTTAATATAGATTAGACACTTAAAATATAACGTTGCATGACTATTCTGACTCTTTGTTCAGGCAACCTTAAATTAATTCAGGAGTAACATTTGTAAACTCAAGTAAACTCAAAATGCAGTTTTTAAGTGATAATTGTATTTATTAAGGGGAAAAAGCTATCCGAACCTTCATGGTCCTATGTGACAGAGTAATTCCCTTGTTAAATCATGAATTTACTGTGGTTAATCACATTTTTTGGAACGCAGAGTTCAATTTCATTAGCCAAACCCAGGCCTGATTACTGCCAGACCTGTTGAATCAAGAAATCACTTAAATAGAACCTGTCTGATAAAGTGAAGTAGGCCAAAAGATCTCAAAAAGCAAGACATCATGCCACAATCCAAAGAAATTCAGGAACAGATGAGAAACAAAGTAATTTACATCTATCAGTCTGGAAAGGATTACAAATCCAGTTCTAAAGCTTTGGGACTCCAGTGAACCACGGTGAGAGCCATTATCCACAAATGGAGAACATTTGGAACAGTGGTGAACCTTCCCAGGAGTGGCCAGGCTACCAAATCACCCTAAGAGCGCAGCGACGACTCATCCAAGAGGTCACAAAAGGACCCACAACAACATCTAAAGAACTGCAGGCCTCACTTGTCTCAGTTAAGGTCAGTGTTCATGACTAAACCATAAGAAAGAGACTGGGCAAAAATGGCATCCATGGCAGAGTTCCAAGGCGAAAACGACTGCTGACCAAAAAGAACATAAAGGGAGACAGGACGGACAGCTGATCATCCTCGCAGTGGTAGACCACGTGTAACACCTGCAGAGGATCGGTACATCCGAACATCACACCTGCAGGACAGGTACAGGATGGTAACAACAACTGCCCAAGGTACACCAGGAATGCAAAATCCCTCCATCAGTGATCGGACTGTCCACAATAGGCTGAGAGAGGCTGGACTGAGGGCTTGTAGGCCTGTTGAAGGCAGGTCCTCACCAGACATCACCGGCAACAACGTCGCCTATGGGCACAAACCTACCGTCGCTGGACCAGACAGGACTGGCAAAAAGTGCTCTTCACTGACGAGTCACGGTTTTGTCTCACAAGGGGTGATGGTCGGATTCGCGTTTATCGTCAAAGGAATGAGCGTTACACCGAGGCCTGTACTCTGGAGCGGGATCGATTTGGAAGTGGAGGGTTGGTCATGATCTGGGGCGATGTGTCACAGCATCATCGGACTGGGCTTGTTGTCATTGCAGGCAATCTCAAGGCTATGTGTTACAGGGAAGACATCCTCCTCCCTCATGTGGTACCCTTCCTGCAGGCTCATTCTGACATGACACTCCACAGCATGACAATGCCACCAGCCATACTGCTCGTTCTGTGCGTGATTTCCTGCAACACAGGAATGTCAGTGCCATGGCCAGCAAAGAGCCCGGATCTCAATGCCATTGAGCACGTCTGGGACCTGTTGGATCGGTGGGTGATGGCTAGGGCCATTACCCCCAGAAATGTCTTGGTGGAAGAGTGGGGTAACATCTCACAGCTAGAACTGGCAAATCTGGTGCAGTCCATGAGGAGGAGATGCACTGCAGTAATTAATGCAGCTGGTGGCCACAGAAGATGCTGACCTTTACTTTTGATTTTGACCCCCCTCCTTTGTTCAGGGACACATTATTCCATTTCTGTTAGTCACATGTCTGTGGAACTTGTTCAGTTTATGTCTCAGTTGTTGAATCTTATGTTTAACAAATATTTACACATGTTAATTAAGTTTGCTGAAAATAAATGCAGTTGACAGTGAGAGGACGTTGCTTTTTTTGCTGAGTTTACATACATCTTTAAGGTCCCTTCATTCAAGTGTTGAATTTCAAGCACAGGTTCAGCTACAAAGACCAGGGAGATTTTTGAAAGCCTCACAAAGAAGGGCAGTGATTGGTAGATGGGTAACAATAAGAAATCAGACATTGAATAGATATTTAAGCATAGTCAAGTTAAGAATCATTTTGTGGATTATGTATTAAAACCCCCAGACACATAAAAGATAGTAGTCGTCCTGCTGATCTGAGCTGTAGGACAGGAAGGAAACTACTTAGGTACTACTTATTTTACAACTTTTCAATCACACATACTGTACAGTTGAAGTCGGAAGTTTACATAAACCTTAGCCAAATACATTTAAACTCAGTTTTTCACAATTCCTGACATTTAATCAGAGTCAAAATTCCCTGTTTTTAGGTCAGTTAGGATCACCAGTTTATTATAAGAATGTGAAATGTCAGAATAATAGTAGAGAGAATGATTTATTTCAGCTTTTATTTCTTTCATCACATTCCCAGTGGGTCAGAAGTTTACATACACTCAATTAGTATTTGGCAGCATTGCCTTTAAATTGTTTAACTTGTGTCAAACGTTTCAGGTTGCCTTCCACAAACTTCCCACAATAAGTTGGGTGAATTATGGCCAATTCCTCCTGACAGAGCTGGTGTAACTGAGCCAGGTTTGTAGGCCTCCTTGTTCGCACACGCTTTTTCAGTTCTGCCCACAAATGTTCTGTAGGATTGAGGTCAGGGCTGTGTGATGGCCACTCCAATACCTTGACTTTGTTGTCCTTAAGCCATTTTGCCACAACTTTGGAAGTATGCTTGGGGTCATTGTCCATTTGGAAGACCCATTTGCAACCAACCTTTAACTTCCTGACTGATGTCTTGAGATGTTGCTTCAATATATCCACATCATTTTCCTACCTCATGATGCCATCTATTTTGTGAACTGCACCAGTCCCTCCTGCAGAATGCGTCTCCTTCCTGAGCAGTATGACGGCTGGACGGTCCCATGGTGTTTATGCTTGCTTACTATTGTTTGTACAGATGAACGTGGTACCTTCAGGCATTTGGAAATTGCTCCCAAGGATGAACCAGACTTGCGAAGGTCTACAATTTATTTTCTTGGCTGGTCTTGGCTGATTTATTTTGATTTTCCCATGATGTCAAGCAGAGGCACTGAGTTTGAAGGTAGGCCTTGAAATATATCCACAGGTACACCTCCAATTGACTCAAATGATGTCAATTAGCCTATCAGAAGCTTCTAAAGCCATGACATCAGTTTTTGGAATTATCCAAGCTGTTTAAAGGCACAGTCAACTTAGCGTATGTAAACTTCTGACCCACTGGAATTGTGATACATTGAATTATAAGGGAAGTAATCTCTCTGTAAACAATTGTTGGAAAAATTACTTGTGTCATGCACAAAGTAGATGTCCTAACCGACTTGCCAAAACTATTGTTTATTTTCACAAGAAATTTGTGGAGTGGTTGAAAAATGAGTTTTAATGACTCCAACCTAAATCTGTTCGACATTCGACTTCAACTGTATGTCACCATGAGGCCATTGGTGATTTTAAAAACAGTTACAGAGTTCAATGGCTGTGATGGGAGAAAACTGAGGACGGATCAACAATGTTGTAGTGACTCCACAATAATGACAGAGTGAAAAGAAGAATAGAAATATTTCAAAACATGCATCTTGTATGCAACAAGGCACTAACGTAAAACTGCAACAACAAAAAACACAGCAAAGGAATTTCCTTTTTGGCCTAATTGCAAACAACGACTTATGTTTCGGGCAAATCCAACACATAACTGAGTACCTGCCTCCTTATTTGCAAGCATGGTGGTGGCTAAATCATGTTATGGGTATGCTCGACATTGGCAAATACTGGGGTGATTTCAGGATAAAAAGAAACGGGATGGAGATAAGCACAGGCAAAATCCTAGAGGAAAATCTGCTCCAATCTGCTTTACACCAGACACTGGGAGAGAAATTTGCCTTTCAGCAGGACAATGACCTACAACACAAGGCCAAATCTACACTGGAGTTGCTTACCAAGAAAACAATGAATTTTCCTCAGTGACCAAGTTAAAATGTTGTCTTAAATCTTCTTGAAACCCTATGGCAAGAATTGAAACTGGTTGTCTAGCCATGATCGCTAACATCTTGACAGAGTTTGAAGAATTATAAAAAGAATAATGGGATAATATTGCACAATCCGAGTGTATTAAGCTCTTAGAGACTTATCCAAGAAGACTTGCAGATCTAATCGCTGTCAAATGGGTTTCTAACATGTATTAACTCAGGGGACTGAATACCTATGCAACAACTATAATTTAGTTATTTAATTTCTATGAATCTTTAAAAAATGTTTCTTCCATTTTGACATTTGACATTCCTGGTCAATGCAGAGCATCAAGCCATTGGGCTCTCAAGTGGAGCAGCGGTCTAAGGCACTGCATCTCAGTGCTAGAGGCATCACTACAGACCCTGGTTTGATTCCAGGCTGTATCACAACTGGCCGTGATTGGGAGTCCCATAGGGCGGCGCACAATTGTTCAGTATTTTAAAACTTAATGTTTGATGGTTCCTCACCTTGAAAGTAGTCTATACTGGGAGAAACTTGAGTCCATGGTTTCTCCAGGCCTGTAGCGTGCCTTTTAGGGTGAGGAACCATCTAACATCAAGTTTTAAAATTCTGAACTTCCCCTTTAAAATGTAATAATGCGCAGACAGAGAGCGCACAGCGAACTGGGTGGCCCATTCACTTTCAATGAAGCCTATGTGGGGACGACATTCTATTCAGGTGTACAGAGGTGCTCGTGTCCACGGAAGCTGCTTAGCCGAGGCAGTGAAAACAGGATTCTGCTCTTATTTTTCAAGAGATTCCGTCGTTGTTGACCAATCACAGTAGAAAACGTAGCCAACAGCAGGATACTATCAGTTTACAGAGTTATGTTTAACAATATATTTTTTTAAATATACAAATATTTGTATTATTAATTTATGTTGCATGTTTTATGCATGCTTATGGAGTTATAGCAATATTTTCTTTGCACGTTGATAATGTTTGTTTATTTCATTGTCATGTTCACCAGCAGCTGTCGCATAGACTGTGGACTTTCGTCCACATGTGTAAAGGCACTTGCCGCTTTGACTAGAGGGACAAGTTGTGTACTCTGCGATATTCTGCTGGCTGTCTGAAAAGCACTATACGGTATTGTAACAGGAAGAGCTGCAGGTCATTCTGTTTAGAACAGGTTCAAGTTAACGCTTCTATTACAACACCTTCCTTGGCTGACTTGTTTAACACTAACAATGTCAAAATACATAGTTCTGAAATATGTACTGTGTCCCTTCAATCTTAGACGTCCACATTAGCTTAGTCAGCGGTGGGATGCCCGTATGTGCACTGTTATGTGTAGGTCAGTTTTTCCATTTACACTCTAATGGTTAAGGTAAGGATTTGGGGAGGGTAAACTGACCCTAGACGTGTGATCCTAGAACTTTAGGAGATGGGGCCAGCTTTTTCCCAGAGAATTTCATTGACCCTTTGTTCGCTCCAAATGTGCCCTAGTCATCCATGTTTGCTCCAAATGTGCCCTAGTCATCCATGTTTGCTCCCAATGGGCCCTAATCGTCCATGTTGGCTCCCAATGGGCCCTAATCGTCCATGTTGGCTCCCAATGGGCCCTAATCGTCCATGTTGGCTCCCAATGGGCCCTAATCGTCCATGTTGGCTCCCAATGGGCCCTAATCGTCCATGTTGGCTCCCAATGGGCCCTAATCGTCCATGTTGGCTCCCAATGGGCCCTAATCGTCCATGTTGGCTCCCAATGGGCCCTAATCGTCCATGTTTGCTCCCAATGGGCCCTAATCGTCCATGTTGGCTCCCAATGGGCCCTAATTGTCCATGTTTGCTCCCAATGGGCCCTAATCGTCCATGTTTGCTCCCAATGGGCCCTAATCGTCCATGTTGGCTCCCAATGGGCCCTAATCGTCCATGTTGGCTCCCAATGGGCCCTAATCGTCCATGTTGGCTCCCAATGGGCCCTAATCATCCATGTTGGCTCCCAATGGGCCCTAGTCGTCCATGTTGGCCCCAATTGGCCCCTAGTTGTTTTCCATCTGCGGGTGTTCCTGATCGATCTCCTGGCCATCATCGTGGTGCAGGAGGATGTAGGAAATGAGCTGGAACATGTATTGCCACAGCAGCAGGGCCAGGTACAAGTAGAAGTCACTACAGTCGACTGTGCATTGGTCACCTGAGAAGTTGCTCTCACAATCACAGTGGAAGCCATTGGGGAGGTTGTGGCAGTAGCCTCCGTTATCGCAGGGGCCCGATGCGCACTCATCAAAGTCTACCTCACACCTGTGCAGAAGGGGGATTTAATTAAATATTCATTCATTAAGTAAATACAAATAATAATTTAATACTAATTAATTATTAATTCATTGCATTTAATAATATTTGTTATAAAATGAATATAGATTTTCATATACATTCATGCAATATTACAAGACAGACAGATATTGGGTCTCATTCACTAACCGTGAGTATGCACAGACGGGTGCTTCTCCAGAGCACAAGATTAAATATACAAATATTTTCGATTTTGTACATTTTTTCTTATTAGAAATGTGTTCTTCTGTAGAAACCAATTTTACAACTGATTAGACCACTCGTACACACATTTTCTTGTTGAAACAAGTAAATTAGCAATTTTATTGACAAAGAATTTCTCCGGTTAATGTTTTGACTCCGGTGAAAGTTGCTGTCTTAATTTCAGGAAGTGAAAAGAAGGATGCAATCTGTAAAAGTTATTTTCCACTTTCTGTATTGTCATGCAAAGTATGTAAAGTAACATAAACATGTTATCGATTTAGTTTATTGTGGATATTTTCATCCTACATATTACGTTTGTACAGTATGCATGTTGTGATTATGGCTTTCTGGTTTTGTGTTGAATAGACCGTTTCCTATTATTTAGTATCTGATAGTAACAACATTTCCGAACAATAGATCCTCACTGTTTTACATGCAACCCGTAATTCAAAACAATATATATAAATAAATAAACAAGTTATACATACATAGATACACTTCATGAACAAAAGTATGTGGAAACCTGCCCATCGAACATCTCATTCCAAAATCATGGGTATTAATATGCAGTTGGTCCCCCTTTTGCTGCTATAACAGCCTCCACTCTTCTGGGAAGGCTTCCCACTAGATGTTGGAACATTGCTGCAGGGATTTGCCCCATTCAGCTACAAGAGCATTAGTGAGGTTGGGCACTAATGTTGGGCGATTAGGCCTGGCTCGCAGTTGGCGTTCCAAATCATCTCAAAGGTGTTCGAAGGGGTTACAGTCAGAGCTCTGTGCAGGCCAGTCAAGTTCTTCCACACTGATTTCGCAAAAAAATATTTCTGTATAGGCCTCGCTTTGTGCATGGGGGCATTATCATGCTGAAACAGGAAAGGATATTCTTCAAACTGTTGCCACAATGTTGGAAGAACAGAATTGTCTAGAATGGCATTGTATGCTGAAGGGCCTAGTATGAACCAAAAACAACCCCAGACCATTATTCCTTATCCACCAAGCTTTACAGTTGGCACTATGCATTTGAGCAGGTAGCGTTCTCCTGGCATCCGCCAAACCCAGATTTGTCTGTCATACTGCCATATGGTGAAGCGTGATTTATCACTCCAGAGCACTCGTTTCCACTGCTCCAGATTCTAATGGCGGCTAGCTTTACACCACTCCAGTTGAAAGTCACCGAGCTCTTCAGTAAGACCACTGATCTGAGATCAGTTATCTGGAGGAAACCTGGCACCATCCCTACAGTAAAGCATGGTAGTGGCAGCATCATGCTGTGGGTATGCTTTTCAGCAGCAGGGACTGGGAGACTAGTCAGGTTCAAGGCAAAGATGGAGGGAGAAAAGTACAGAGATCCTTGATGAAAACATGATCCAGAGTGCTCAGGACCTCAGACAGGGGCGAAGGTTCACCTTCCAACAGGACAACGACCATAAGCACACAGCCAAGACAATGCAGGAGTGGCGCCTGGACAAGTCTCTGAATGTCCTTGAGTTTCCCAGCCAGAGTCTGGACTTGAACCTGATAAAACATCGCTGGAAAGACCTGAAAATAGCTGTGCAGCGATGCTCCCCATCCAACCTGATAGAGCTTGAGAGGATCTGCAGAGAATAATGGGATAAACTCCCCAAATACAGGTGGGCCAAGCTTGTAGCGTCATACCCAAGAAAACTTGAGGCTGTAATCGCTGCCAAAGGTGCTTCAACAAAGTACTGAGTAAAGCGTCTGAATACTTATGAAATTTGTTATTTCAGTTGTTTTTTTTAATCAATTTGCAAACATTTCTAAAAACCCTGTTTTGCTTTGTCATTGTAGGGTATTGTGTGTAGATTAGAGGAGGAAAGAAAACAATTGAATATTTTTAGAATAAGGCTGTAACGTATTAAAATGTGGAAAAAGTCAACAGGTCTGAATACTTTCCGAATGCACTGTATATACAGTTCCAGTCAAACGTTTGGACACACCTTCCCATTCAAGGGTTTTTCTTTATTTTTACTATTTTTCTACATTGTAGAGTAATAGTGAAGACAACAAAATGATGAAATAACACATATGGAATCATGTAGTATGCAAAACAAGTGTTAAACTAATCAAAATATATTTTATATTTGAGATTCTTCAAAGTAGCCACCCTTTGCCTTGATGACAGCTTTGCAGACTCTTGACATTAGTCAAAAGTTGAGTATTTGGTCCCATATTCCTAGCACGCAATGACTACATTAAGCTTATGACTCTACAAACACGTTGGATGCATTTGCAGTTAGTTTGTTGTGCTTCAGATGATATTGTGCCCAATAGAAATTCATGGTAAATAATGTATTGTGTTGTTTTGGAGTCAATTTTATTGTAAATAAGAATATAATATGTTTCTAAACACTTCTAAATTAATGTTAATACCACAATGATTATGGATAATTTTGAATGAATCTAGAATAATGATGTGTGAGAAAAGTTGCAGAGGGTCATAGCCCTAAGTCATTCTGCTGTCTATCTTCTCAATAGATTTATATTAATCAAAAATATAAAAGAAACATGCAACAATTTCAATGATTTTACTGACTTACAGTTCATTTAAGGAAATCAGTCAATTTTTTAAAATGAATTAGGCCCTAATCTATGGATTTCCCATGACCGGGCAGGGGCTTTGGAAGGCACACCCACTTGGGAGCCAGGCCCAGCCAATCAGAATGAGTTTTTCCCCACAAAAGGGCTTTATTATAGACAGAAATACTCCTCAGTTTCATCACTTGTCCGGGTGGCTGGTCTCAGATGATCCCGCAGATAAAGAAGCCGGATGTAGAGGTCCTGGGCTGGCGTGGTTACATGTGGTCTGCGGTCTGAGGCCGGTTGGACGTACTGCCAAATTCTCTAAAACCACGTTGGAGGCAGCTCTGTTGGACATTCCTGCAGTCAGGATGGCAATTGCGTTTCCAGTCAATAACTGATGCAAAGTGTGTATGTTTATCCTGTGTTCCATTTAATTAGCTAGTAAATAAATCATTTAACCAATTTGTGTAGTACTGAATCATAAGTAAGGCTGGGGTTTTTGCAGATGCAAGGAGTTTACTCCTGTTCAGAGTGATGATATGATAGGAATGGGAAAGGGGGATACTTAGTCCCTTGTTTTACTGAATGCCTTCAACTGAAATGTGTCTTCCACATTTAACCCAACCCCTCTGAATCAGAGAGGTGCGGTGGGCTGCCTTAATCGACATCCATGTCTTCGGTACGAGGTTATGATTAAAACGTTGAAGGTTTGGCCTCCCGGGTGGCGCAGTGGGTAAGGGTGCTGTACTGCAGCGCCAGCTGTGCCATCAGAGTCCCTGGGTTCGCGCCCAGGCTCTGTCGTAACCGGCCGCGACCGGGAGGTCCGTGGGGCGACGCACATTTGGCCTAGCGTCGTCCGGGTTAGGGAGGGCTTGGTCGGTAGGGATGTCCTTGTCTCATCGCGCACCAGCGACTCCTGTGGCAGGCCGGGCGCAGTGAGCGCTAACCAAGGTTAGCGCTCACTGTATATACACGGTATTTCCTCCGGCACATTGGTGCGGCTGGCTTCCGGGTTGGTTAAGAAGCAGTACGGCTGGTTGGGTTGTGTATCGGAGGACGCATGACTTTCAACCTTCGTCTCTCCCGAGCCCGTACGGGAGATGGTGACTCTTTAAAGAACTGCTCTCGTGGTGCCCCAGATCCTATTAAGTTAATTGTTACATTATTAATTTAATCAGGTAACAATTAAACATAGTTAGGTAATTAAATAAATAGCAGTTTTCAGATTAATGTTAAAGTCAAGTCACGACACAGTCTTATGTATGAAATCTCTTAGGCAGCATATCTTTAATAAAAATAAATAATAAATAATAATAATAAATTAAAACAACATAAGTAAACAATTCAGACCTTTGCAATTAAGTTAGCAAGCTTGACAAGTAAGGCTGGGTAATTAATAAAAATAAACAAAAATGAAATCAGAATATATGCCTAAACAGTAAAAAATATTGTCCATTGTTCATTCATTGGCATGGTGTAATCACTGTGTAAATGTCCTGAACCAATATAATTATAACATGTTCAATACTCAGGAATAATAGTATTATTCTTCCTTGTACCCGAACATGAGGGGTGTCCTTATCATTGTCTTATGCTGAGGGCAGCATCCTAGCCATAGTCTAGGCTGCATGATTGTGCATGGATACATACCTGAATAATGTTTTGAAGTTCTGAACACTCTTGGCAGTGGAAAACGTGTGTGTTGTGTTCTGGAAGGTCAAGATGAGTTTTGCCAGGTGGATGAAGTCACATCTTAGGGGTAGGCCGTCATTCTAAATAAGAATTTGTTCTTAATTAACTGACTTGCCTAGTTAAATAAAGGTAAAATAAATAATAGGTATCCACTCTGCCAGTGATTCATTTAATATCTCGTATAGTAGCAGCCAACTCTTTCTGTTGTCTGGTGTTGAGAGCCGTCATGTTCACACAGTTGAATTGTGGACGTACAAATTCTAGCTGCTGGAGAGTAATGGACCTGGTAGGTATTTCTTGTCCCACACCTTAATTTGATGTTTAGTATTGAGTTTTAGGAAATAAGTCTGTTAATTCATAGTTGTTTGCATAAGAAAGTCACGAAAAGGCCATTAGTTTCAAAGTATGCCACCGGAACCAGAAACCTAACAGCAGCTCTTATCAGAAATGTGGACTGCCTCAGTCTGCCTTGATGAAAGTTTGGACACACGTACTCATTCCAAGGTTTTTCTTTATTTGTACTATTATCTACATTGTAGAATAATAGTAAAGACATCATAACTATGAAATAACACATATGGAATCATGTAGGAACCAGAAAAGTGTTAAAAAAATCTAAATCTATTTTATATTTGAGATTCTTCAAAGTAGCCACCCTTTGCCTTGATGACAGCTTTGCAAACTCTTGGCATTCTCTCAACCAGCTTCATGAGGAATGTGTCAATTTACAAATTAATTAAGTTATTTTAGAAGAAATCAAATGTCTATTTTGATTTTACCAGGCAATTCAGTTAAGAACAAATTCTTATTTTCAATGACGGCCTAGGAACAGTGGGTTAACTGCCTGTTCAGGGGCAGAACGACAGATTTGTACCTTGTGAGCTCGGTTACTTTCGGTTACTAGTCCAACGCTCTAACCACTAGGCTAACATGCCACCCCATTTAACTCCTGACAGATGAGTTCCTTAGGAGAAGTATAGTTATGGTACAGTATCACAATACTGTATGTGATCCTGTGTGGCTCAGTTGGTAGAGCATGGTCTTACAACGGCAGAATCGTGGGTTTGATTCCAGCTGGTTGTAATGCACAGCCTTCCACCATGATGGGAGTTTTGTATGAAAGTCCGATTTGCAGGTCATTCCTTTCAGAGCAGAACAACAACAAAACATGTACGGGGTAGATCAGCTTTAATATTGCAGATATATTGAGTCCAACGCACTAGTCCAACACTCTAACCACTAGGCTAACATGCCACCCCATTTAACTCCTGACAGATGTGTTCCTTAGGAGAAGTATAGTTATGGTACAGTATCACAATACTGTATGTGATCCTGTGTGGCTCAGTTGGTAGAGCATGGTCTTACAACGGCAGAATCGTGGGTTTGATTCCAGCTGGTTGTAATGCACAGCCTTCCACCATGATGGGAGTTTTGTATGAAAGTCCGATTTGCAGGTCATTCCTTTCAGAGCAGAACAACAACAAAACATGTACGGGGTAGATCAGCTTTAATATTGCAGATATATTGAAGCTTCAGTCAATGTAATTGTCAGCATCATTTCCAATCCCCCATATATTTTTCTGTAAATATATATATACAATGCCAGTCAAAAGTTTGGACACACGTACTCATTCCAAGGTTTTTCTTTATTTTTACTATTATCTACATTGTAGAATAATAGTAAAGACATCATAACTATGAAATAACACATATGGAATCATGTAGGAACCAGAAAAGTGTTAAAAAAATCTAAATATATTTTATATTTGAGATTCTTCAAAGTAGCCACCCTTTGCCTTGATGACAGCTTTGCAGACTCTTGGCATTCTCTCAACCAGCTTCATGAGGAATGTGTTTGAAGGAGTTTCCACATATGCTGAGCACTTGTTGGCTGCTTTTCCTTCCCTCTGCGGTCCAACTCATCCCAAACCATCTCAATTGGATTGAGGTAGTCCCCTGGAATGCATTTCAATTAACATGTGTGCCTTGTTAAAATTAAATTAGTGGAATTGTTTACCTTCTTAATGCGTTTGAGCCAATCAGTTGTGTTGTGACAAGGTAGGGGTGGTATAAAGAAGATAGCCCTATTCTGTAAAAGACCCAAGTCCATATTATGGCAATAACATTTGAAATAAACAGAGAAACCACAGTCCATCATTACTTTAAGACATGAAGGTCAGCCAATCCGGAACAATTTCAAGAACTTTTAAAGTTTCTTCAAGTGCAGTCCCTAAAGCCATGAAGTGTTATTATGAAACTGGTTCTCATGAGGACCGCCACAGGAAGTTCATTACTTACCAGCCTCAGAAATTGCAGCTCAAATAAATGCTTCACAGAGTTCAAGTAACAGACACATCTCAACATCAACTGTTCTGAGGAGACTGTGAATCAGGGCTTCATGGTCGAATTGCTGCAAAGAAACCACTACTAAAGGACACCAACAAGAGGAAGAGACTTGCTTGGGCCAAGAAACACGAGCAATGGATAATAGACCGGTGGAAATCTGTCCTTTGGCCTGATGAGTCCAAATGTTTGTTTTTTGGTTCAAACCGCTGTGTCTTGTGAGACTCCGAGTAGGTGAACGGATGATCTCCATATGTGTGGTTCCCACCGTGAAGCATGGAGGAAGAGGTGTGATGATGTGGGGGTGCTTTGCTGGTGACATTGTCTGTGATTTATTTAGAATTTAAGGCACACTTAACCAGCATGGTTACCACAGCATTCTGCAGCGATACGACATCCCATCTGGTTTGACTTAGTGGAACTATAATTTGTTTTTCAACAGGACAATGACCCAAAACACACCTCCAGGCTGTGTAAGAGCTATTTGACTGAAAAGGAGAGTGATGTAGTGCTGCATAAGATGACCTGGCCTCCACAATCACCCGGAACTCCTTCAAGACTGTTGGAAAAGCATTCCAGGTGAAGCTGGTTGAGAGAATGCCAAGAGGGTGCGAAGGTCTCATCGAGGCAAAGGGTGGCTACTTTGAAGAATCTAAAATCTAAAATCTATTTTGATTTCTTTATAACTTTTTTTTGTTACTAAATGATTCAATATGTGTAATTTCATAGTTTTGATGTCTACATCTATTATTCTACAATGTAGAAAATCGTAAAAATCTAATTACCCTTGAATGAGTAGGTGTGTTCAAACTTTTGACTGGTACTGTATATACACATACATACATACATACATACATACATACATACATACATACATACATATATGCATACATGCATACATACATACATACATACATACATACATACATACATACATACATACATACATGCATACATGCATACATGCATACATACATGCATACATACATACATACATACATACATACATACATACATACATACATACATACATACATATGTTTATACATACATACACATATTATATACATCTTTTAAAAAAACATCCTTTATTATTTTCCTCCAACCATACCACCCCTTCCCTAATTGGAGTAAACTAAGGAACAACAACACTTAGGCTTCTACTTCCAGCTTATACATACTATATACATTTTACGGACACAATCTATTTTACAATAGTTATCTTTTGTTTGTTTTTACTCCTATCCTTCCGCTACCCTTAACCCCTCCCATCTGTTTCTGAAGACAATCTAGTTTGATTTCTATTTGCCATATCTTTTTAACTGTGCTGTTTCATAAAAGTTCTGAACCTATAGACATTTTAAGTACACAGTATATTTTACATTAGTTATCTTGTTGTTATTAGTCCCACACTTCAGCTCCTCTCAACCCCTCCCATCTATCTCTTAATTAACACCATCCATATTGGATTTCTATTTGTCATATATTTTTCAACTGTGCTGTGATGTTTCACAAAATTTCTGAACCTTTGTATTCTCATAGTTTCTACAGATTGTAAATTAAAGATAAAAATTTTTGCTAAAAGTATTACTATATTATTGATCGGTTGACTATGACTTTTCAAATCACCCAATAGTGCTAACTCTAGAGTTAGCTGCAGGTAAATGTTGCAATTCTTCAGTCATTCCTGAACCTGCAACCAAAAACAAACTACATATGGACAGTACCAAAACTAATGATTTTGTCTCTTCGCAGCAAAATCTGCAGAGCAGTTATGTTTGTATCCCCATATATAAAACGTTATACTGGTTGCAAAAATGTTGTATAATAATTTAAAGAAAAACATTCTGAAGTTCTAAGTTTTGAATCCGGTGTTGTTTTGAGTATCAGTCCGTAAACCATATGGAATTAGTACCTCAAAAATCTCTTCTATTTTGCAGTCTGTATGGCACACCTGTCAATGTTTTGGTCCTTAAAGTAAACTGGTATACTTTTTTATTCATCAAAATGTTCTTTAACCAATTTTAATGCAGGGCCGGCAGACAAGTTCCTTACTTTTTTCCCCTTCCACTTGCCTCTTCCATTTTTGTGGTAATGCTGCAATTGGTAGGTTGTAATTTTGGGTAGAGCAGACATTTCCATATATTTGTGTTATCTTCATGTGTGACATAACTTCACCAGTCCTATTTATGATATAATTGACAAAAAATGTACTTTTCTTTATCAATTAGTATATTTAAGTTTAACCACAATATTTGTCATATTATTTGTTCAGTCTTTTCTGGTGCATTAAACTGAAAATGCAAACAAATTTCTATGACTTGTTTTAAAAATAGCGATATTCTGGAGATTATTTCATTTTCAAATAACCAAAAGTGAGAGGTGGTAATCTGAATAAAGGGAAAAAGGCCATTCTTGAACATGGGGTGAGACATTCTTACTAATGTGCTGGAGAACCAGTTTGGATTGAAGTATAACTTTTGTATGACTGACACCTTTAGTGAGAGGTCTAATGCTTTAATATTTAATCATTTCTGACCTCCGAATTCATATTCATTATATAAATAGGCCCGTTTAATTTTGTCTGGCTTGCTGTTCCAAATAAAATTGACAATTTTATTGGTAATGTAAAAGTTGTATTTTGTAATGATCCAATATGTAATATATTTGGTTGTAATCCAGAGAGGTTACAAAAAGTATCTAGATCCTCTATAAGGCTGTGGAATGATCCAAATTGTGGATTTAAAAGAAAACATGAATCATCAACATACAATGATATCTTTGTTTTTAAACCCTGGATTTCTAGCCCCTTGATATTATTGTTGGATCTGATTTTAACAGCTAACATTTCAATGGCCATAATAAATAGATATGCCGATAGTGGACAACCTTGTTTTACTCCTCTTGACAATTGAATACTTTCTGAGACGTAGCCATTGTTTACTATTTACCACCTAGGGTTATTATATATAACTTTAACCCAGGTAGGGGGCAGGTAGCCTAGTGGTTAGAGCGAGCTGACAAGGTAAAAATCTGTCGTTCTGCACCTGAACAAGGCAGTTATCCCACTGTTCCCGGTAGGCCGTCATTGTCAATAAGAATTTGTTCCTAACTGACATGCCTCGTTTAATACATTTTTAAAAATGTATTCTCCAACATTGAAATATTCCAGGCATTTATATATAAATTCCAGTTGTACTTTATCAAAAGCCTTTTCAAAGTCAGCTATGAATGCCAGGCCTGGTTTCCCAGATTTTTCATAGTGTTACTATTGTTTCCACTACCTGTCTTATATTATCTTCAATGTATCGTCCATGTAAAAAAAACTGTCTAATTAGTATAAATAATATCCAACAATACCTTTTTAATTCTATGCATATGCATTTTGCTAGACATTTTGCATCACAACTAGGGCTGTGGCGGTCAGGAAATTTTTTCAGCTGTTGATCGTCAAACAAAAAAACTGTTGTTCTCACGGTAATTGACCGTTAATTAACATAAACACATTTAGCATCTCCTGGTTACACATACAAGCCATTGATGCTGACCTTTGGAACATCTACATAAAGTCTAATAAATCCATGTAATATAGCCTACACCTCCACAATAAATCCATGTAATATAGCCTACACCTCCACAATAAATCCATGATTTATTTTAGAAAGGCCTAAAGAAGCATGATATGAAGAAAATGTAGTCTATTTCAGAAGAATATAATAACATACTCTGAGTTGTCCTTATGTTAGGTCCTGATCTGGCTATACAAATGGCCATGGGCTACACTAGTTCATTTAGCAGACAAGATTTGCTTAAAATTATGTGGCATTATTTTATGGTATGAAGAATACAATTGAACAAAGCTGAATAAAATAGAAAGGATATATCACATGTGACTATTCTGTGTTGAGTGGTTAACAAAGAAATAGGTATTCCTATATGCTAATTTATAGTTATTAATGTAACTTTAGTTGTTCTACAAACACTGGGCTATATGATTTGATGTTTAATTCATTCTAAGGCTGCATGATGCGACTCTAATGAGGATTTCAAAAACTTCACTTGAAAGGCATGAGCTCTGCTTTGTTTTTTTTTTGCGCAGGCTGTACACACTTCATCAGTCTCTCATTCACAATTTGACAAGCACTTGATAATGTGTAGAATTTCACGGCGGCATCCCCTTTGTGTGGTCGTAATGCACCCTAAAACAATCCATGCCTTTTGCGGCCAGTGGCCGTTGTGCCCTCCTCCCTGAGTGCTGCCTGCATGCTCCAGCACGTGATCGGGTCTTTCTCACAGGCTACAAGTGAAGACAGACACATCAGGGACGCAACTGCGTGCATCCTTATCCAATTCCAAGGTGCATATTGAATATATTGGAAGAACTGCCCACATTTACTTTAGTCACCAACAAGATGAGTAGGCCTAACTGACAGCAAAAGCACTAGCCTATGTCAATCTACTATCCCCCATAGTACAAAGGTCAACCTATTCTATTCTGTGCGAGAGATAAATATTCCAAACATAGTCTGGGGCAGTTGTGGGACACGATAGATCCCAAATTAATACAACCACTAGCATCAAAACATTTTTTAAGGAAATGTGGCTGACGCAACAGATCAGAACGTTTAGCTTAGCTTTTTGTTGATAAACTATTAGTCTATTTCTTCACATTATAAGCACAGCAGTGCGCACATGGTAGTATGCTATAAGCACAAATGTTCCATTAGTGGAAAATGCCATTATCAAAAATGACCGCAAATGCAATTATGCATGTAATGCTTTTATTATAAAGGTGCATTTGTATGGTGAAAATTAACTTCCCCAAACTTGAAACTCACGTGCTGCTTATATTTGCCTGTTAGGCTCCACACCCCTTGTAAAGCGGATTAATCTGCTTCATTTTAAGACGTTATTTGGCCACTTTAGTTGTGATACAAGCCTTATTAAAACACATGAGGTGTGATACTAACCTTATTAAAACATATGGGCCTATGGGCTAGACTACATGAGGTGTGATACTAACCTTATTAAAACATATAGGCCTATGGGCTAGACTACATGAGGTGTGATACTAACCTTATTAAAACATATAGGCCTATGGGCTAGACTACATGAGGTGTGATACTAACCTTATTAAAACATATAGGCCTATGGGCTAGACTACATGAGGTGTGATACTAACCTTATTAAAACATATAGGCCTATGGGCTAGACTACATGAGGTGTGATACTAACCTTATTAAAACATATAGGCCTATGGGCTAGACTACATGAGGTGTGATACTAACCTTATTAAAACATATAGGCCTATGGGCTAGACTACATGAGGTGTGATACTAACCTTATTAAAACATATAGGCCTATGGGCTAGGCTACATGAGGTGTGATACTAACCTTATTAAAACATATAGGTCTATGGGCTAGACTACATGAGGTGTGATACTAACCTTATTAAAACATATAGGCCTATGGGCTAGACTACATGAGGTGTGATACTAACCTTATTAAAACATATAGGCCTATGGGCTAGACTACATGAGGTGTGCGACTATGATTAGAAAAAAATCGCTAAAAAAAGGCTTTGTTTCTTATGCTGGGCATCAATCACAAGTGATAATATATCATTCATAAATGATAAGCTAATATTGTCACCCATCAGACTACTATTTATTTAATCTTGTCTTTACATATACTAAATAATATATGTGTGAAATTTGTTTCTGATTTAGAATGGACCATTATCATGCACCTGAATCAAAACAGGCAGCGGCAAACCAATACATGTCGACACTTAAATAGGGAATGGAGGACACTTTCCCTGTGGATTATTGTCCTGCCAGCCAGGTAGGCTATACTCCTGTTGTATATATAAGCAATGTGCTTAATATTAGGAAAGTGGATAAATAAATATAATAGGCCTAGCTAGGGCTGGGTGGTATAGCGTATTTTATGATATACCGGTATTGATGCACAGATTTTGGTTTTTGGTTTGGGTTTTTGGTTTGGGTTTTTACTTTATCTTCTATAATGGTATATGAATGTTTGGTTTGTTAAATGGGATACACCGTGTGTAACGTACATTTTTATAGTTTACTTCTCCGCTCTCTCTCCATGCCACTTTCCACACAGACCTAATACCGCCCCCTGTCACTCAAGGAAGGCATTTGTTTTTACTCGATCACGAGACACTTGTGTTCAGTCTGCATGGTCAATGTAGCACATGCAACAATGTTGATGACAACGATGGTTTTCACTTTGCTTCTTAATATAAATCCACTAGCATTCTATAATTACACGATTTGTTTGTGTTTCTTACATCTGCTAACACCTAGATTGTATTTTCTAAGCAAGTTGGGCCATAATTCTGTTAGCTGCTAACGCTAATCGCCAGCTAGCTGTTACATGTACTGAGTGAGAGCAAACAGAATTAGCTATACAGCCTAATAATACCAGTGATGGTGTAGACCTAAATCAGCATTCAGCATATCGTTTGTGCAACAGTATCGTCTAAATCAAAGAGGAATATGCAAAGCAAGAATAAGATAAATACATGAAGTAGCTAATAGAAAACATTCAATGTAGCCAAAGATTATAGGGCCCCTTAGGAAACACTTGTCAACACTTTAGTTCCTACCCTGTCACAATAACTCCTCCCTGGCATTATCATTCGTTGTCATGTCAAACAACACCCTAAGGTCACACACTACTCATAAAGCAGCCCTAGGCCTAGCTTATAGAAAGCTTATACAAAGTGCCCACTATTATATTATAACAATAGAATTAGAATAGTCATTATATTTCCATGATTCCAACAGTTCACCCAAGTGTTTTGCTCTAAATCGCAAGTCAAATCGCAATTGCAACATTTGGTTAAAAATTCCTAGATTATTTGCCCATATCGTGCAGCCCTACATGGCAGTGTGGAAATGATCTCAATTGAGTGCAGGAAATACAGAAAATTATAAAGCTGCTGAAATTTGTTTTGGTTGAAGATGAATTAACAGTATAAAACAATCAGAATGGAGAAAGACTCATTGAATTCACTTAGAGTGTATGTGTTGCCACCCTAAGGTCACACACTACTCATAAAGCAGCCCTAGGCCTAGCTTATAGAAAGCTTATACAAAGCTGATCCTCCTCTTGTTAGTAGAGGCCATGACTCTGTTTTCTCGCTCAATTGCATAGCCTATATAAATGTTGCGCAACATGAGTTCATGGGCTCTCACGAAGTGTTTTATTAATACATTTGCATTGTTGTCAAAGTGATTAGAGGGACAATAGCGTGCTGAATACGAGGCAGTTAGCAAGTTTGGTAGGTTACTAATGACCATCAGCAGCTTCAGAGCTTGGAGAAGCCTATCACTAAATGGTTACATGGAATATGACTGCCTTCACGACTGGTGACCGCAGATGTGGCGGTAATATGGTAACTGCAACAGCCCTAATCACAACCCTGAAGTGTAAGGAGCTTCCTATTTTTTTATGGATTTTGGATCTTTGTATTTACCATTTGGATCCTGTTTCAGTAATAAAGAAATCAGACCTTCTTGTTGAGTATCTGATAATCTACCATTTTTATAGGTGTGTATAAAACATGATAATAACAGTCCTCTGAGTACATCACAAAAGGATTGGTATACCTCAACTGGTATATCATCCATGTTTTCCTGGACATAAAGGCTTTAATTGCATCAAGAAGTTCCTCCTCTGTAATTTGGCCTTCACATGAGTCTTTCTGTACAGCTGTTCATTTTACATTATAAATCAAATAAAAATGGAGATGGAGGAGACTGAAATGAAAACATATGCTTAAAGTGCTTTGCTTCCTCTTTCAAAATATAGTTTGGTGAATTATCGGGGTAATTTTGGTAGCATTATTATGTTGAAGATTTAAAAAATGATTTGGTTCATTTTTACCCATATTTCATCATGTTCTCTTTAAATGTTATAATATTTTACACTTGATCTTTCTTGAATAAGTTCCTCTGTGTATTTTTTTTTCCTCTAACTTATTCGGTGTCTCTTTGGTACAGTTTTTATTGGTATCTATCTTTACTGTTAGTCCTTCCATTTCCTTTTAAAAAATGGACTCTTTTGACCTAAATTGCCTTTGTTTTAAAGATGAGTACTTCATTGCATGGCCTCTAAAGGCACATTTAAAAGTGTCCCATACAATAAGAGGATGTGCTGTACCTACATCTGAAGTCGGAAGTTTACATACACTTAGGTTGGAGTCATTAAAACTCGGTTTTCAACAACTCCACAAATTTCTTGTTAACAAACTATAGTTTTGGCAAATTGGTTAGGACATCTACTTTGTGCATGACTTAAATCATTTTCCCAACAATTGTTTACAGACAGATTATTTCACTTATAATTCACTGTATCACAATTCCAGTGGGTCAGAAGTTTACATACACTAAGTTGACTGTGCCTTTAAACAGCTTGGAAAATTCCAGAAAATAAGGTCATGGCTTTAGAAGCTTTTGATAAGCTAATTGACATAATTTCAGTCAATTGGAGGTGTACCTGTGGATGTATTTCAAGGCCTACCTTCAAACTCAGTGCCACTTTGCTTGACATCATGGGAAAATTAAAATAAATCAGCCAAGACCTCAGAAAACAATTTGTAGACCTCCACTAGTCTGGTTCATCCTTGGGAGCAATTTCCAAATGCCTGAAGGTACCACGTTCATCTGTACAAACAATAGTACGCAAGTATAAACACCATGGGACAACGCAGACGTCATACCGCTCAGGAAGGAGTTGCGTTCTGTCTCCTAGAGATTAACGTACTCTGGTGTGAAAAGCGCAAATCAATCCCAGAACAACAGCAAAGGACCTTGTGAAGATGCTGGAGGAAACAGGTACAAAAGTATCTACATCCACAGTAAAACGAGTCCTATATCAACATAACCTGAAAGGCCACTCAGCAAGGAAGAAGCCACTGCTCCAAATCCGCAATGTAAAAGCCAGACTACAGTTTGCAACTGCATATGGGGACAAAGATCATACTTTATGGAGAAATGTCCTCTGGTCTGATGAAACAGAAATAGAACTGTTTGGCCATAATGACCATCATTATGTTTGGAGGAAAAAGGGAGAGGCTTGCAAGCCGAAGAACACCATCCCAACCATAAAGCACGGGGGTGGCAGCATCATGTTGTTGGGTTGCTTGGCTGCAGAAGGGACTGGTGCACTTCACAAAATAGATGGCATCATGAGGAGGGACAATTATGTGGATATATTGAAGCAACTCAAGACATCAGTCAGGAAGTTAAAGCTGGGTCGCAAATGGCAATGCAAGGCAATGCTACCAAATACTAATTGAGTGTATGTAATATTCTGATCCACTGGGAATGTAATGAATGAAATAAAAGCTGAAATTAATCATTCTCTCTACTATTATTCTGACATTTCACATTCTTAAAATAAAGTGGTGATCCTAACTGACATAAGACAGGGAATTTTTTAAATGTCAGGAATTGTGGAAAAACTGAGTTTAAATGGATTTGGCTAAGGTGTATGTAAACTTCTGACTTCAACTGTATGTTATGTCGGAAAACGTCAGTTATAAATGATTCTGGTGTGCTTGGACCATGTTAGTTTGTTGGTGATGTGGACACCAAGGAACTTGAATCTCTCAACCTGCTCCACTACAGCCCACTTCGATGAGAATGGGGTCGTGCTCTGTCCTCTTTTTCCTGTTATCATCCAATAGGCTTTGATTAAATTTCCAATATCCTTGCCCACATGGAAATTCTGTAAGTGTAATGTTATAGGCCAATTATTTGATGGTCCGACTGCATTCTGTCCCCTATCAATTAAAAAATTGATTCTGTCCCCTATCAATTTACAAAAAAGTTTTAGTGCTAGCGAGAACGACATAAGAAAGTAGTCAAGACGACTAGCTTGATTGAGCCTCCGCCATGTATATGTCACTAAGTCAGGATATTTAAGGCTCCATATATCCACTAGTTCCAATATATCCATGATTTCGATATTTCCTTAAGTGAACGAGGGTAATAGTTTGTTGTGTGATTTCCTTAACGGTCCATTGCGGTATTTAAAACTGTATTATAATCTCCCACCATAATAATACAGTCTTGTATTGCTTGTAGGTTTGATAAAGTATTATATATAATTTCAAAGAAGTGTGGATTATCATTATTTGGACTGTATGGATTAATGAGCCATATCTGTTTATGGTCCAATAACATATGTAAATAGTTAAGGTAAGGTTTTTGGGAGGGTAAATGGATCCTAAACCTGTGCATAGGAAGTGGGAGCAACAGCTACCCAGAACATTCAATCAACACTTTGTAGCCCATGTTGGTTCCCGATGGCCCTTTGTTATCCATGTTGGCTCTCATGTGCTCCTAGTTGTCCATGTTGGCTCTCATGTGCTCCTAGTTGTCCATGTTGGCTCTCATGTGCTCCTAGTTGTCCATGTTGGCTCTCATGTGCTCCTAGTTGTCCATGTTGGCTCTCATGTGCTCCTAGTTGTCCATGTTGGCTCTCATGTGCTCCTAGTTGTCCATGTTGGCTCTCATGTGCTCCTAGTTGTCCATGTTGGCTCTCATGTGCTCCTAGTTGTCCATGTTGGCTCTCATGTGCTTCTAGTTGTCCATGTTGGCTCCAATGGATCGCTAGTCGTCATCTATTTGCAGTTGTCCCCAGTCGATCTCTGGGCCATCATCGAGGTGCAAGATAAGGTAGGACATGAGCTGGAACATGTATTGGAATTGCAACAAGGCCAGATACAAGTAGAAGTCGCTGACATCGATCTGGCACTGGTCACCTGAGAAGTTCATCTCACATATACAGTGGAAGTGGTTGACAAGGTTGTGGCAGTAGCCTCCGTATTCACAGGGGCCCGACGCACACTCATCAAAGTCTATCTCACACCTGTTACACACGGGGGATTTAATGAAATATACTTATATATTAGTTATATATTTAACAATAATTTCATATTTTAATAATATTAATTACATTATTATATACATATACATTGCGTTACAAAACCAACTAGCTAGCCAACTGAGTTTGGTATCAAATCAAATCCGACTTTATTAGTCACATGCTCTGAATATAACAGGTGTAGAGCTTACAGTGAAATGTTTCCTTACGAGCCCCTAACCAACAGCGCTGTTTAAAAAAAATATGGATAAGAATAAGAGATAAAAGTAACAAGCAATTAAAGAGCAGCAGTAAAAAAATACAATATTTACAGGAGGGTGCCACTACAGAGTCAATGTGCGGGGACACTAGTTAGTTGAGGTTGTATGTGGATGTAGGTAGAGTTATTAAAGTGACTATGCATAGATGACAACATAGTGGCAGTGGTGTAGAGGGGGGGGGGGCAATACATATAGTCTGGGTAGCCATTTGACTGGATGCTCAGGAGTCTTATGGCTTGGGGCTAGAAGCTGTTTAGAAGCCTCTTGAACCTAGACATGGCGCTCCGGTACCACTTACCGTGAGAGAACAGTCTATGACTAGGGTAGCTGGAGTCTTTGACAATTTTTAGGGCCTTCCTCTGACACCACCTGGTGTAGAGGTCCTGGATGGCAGGAACCTTGGCCCCAGTGATGTACTGGGCCGTTCGCATTACCCTCTGTAGTGCCTTGCGGTCGGAGGCCGAGCAGTTGCCATACCAGGCAGTGATGCAACCAGTCAGGATGCTCTCGATGGTGCAGCTGTAGAACCTATTGAGGATCTGAGGACCCATGCCAAATCTTTTCGGTCTCTTGAGGGAGACAGAAAAGGGGAAAATACGTTTTTTCATGCCCGCTTCACGACTGTCTTGGTGTGCTTGGACCATGTTAGTTTGTTGGTGATGTGGACACCAAGGAACTTGAATCTCTCAACCTGCTCCACTACAGCCCCCGTCGATGAGAATGGGGGCGTGTCTTGATCACGTTGAGGGAGAGTTTGTTGTTCTGGCACCAGACAGCCAGGTCTCTGACCTCCTCCCTACAGGCTGTCTCATTGTTGTCTGAGATCAGGCCTACCACTGTTGTGTCATCTGAGGGAGAGGTTGAAAATGTCAGTGAAGACACTTGCTAGTTGGTCAGCGCATGCTCGCAGTACATGTTCTGGTAATCTGTCTGGCCCTGTGGCCTTGTGAATGTTGACCTGTCTAAAGGTGTTACTCACATCGGCTGCGGAGAGCGTGATCACACAGTCTTCCAGTACAGCTGGTGCTCTCATGCATGTTTCAGTGTTATTTGCCTCAAAGCGAGCATAGAAGTAGTTTAGCTCGTCTGGTAGGCCCATGTCACTGTATGTACTGTGGGGACGACGTTATCGATGCACTTATTGATGAAGCCAATGACTGATGTGGTATCCTCCTCAATGCCATTGGAGGAATCCCAGAACATATTCCAGTCTGTGCAAGCAAAACAGTCATGTAGCTTAGCATCTGCTTCATCTGACCACGTTTATTTTTCTAGTAACTGGTGCTTCCTGCTTAATTTCTTTTTTGCTTGTTAGCAGGAATCAGGAGGATGGAATTATGGTGAGATTTGCCAAATGGAGGGCGAGCTTTGTATGCGTCTCTGTGTGTGAAGTATAAGTGGTCCAGAGTTCTTTTCACTCTGGTTGCACATTTAACACGCTGATAAAAATTAGGTAAAACTGATTTAAGTTTCCCTGCATTAAAATCCCTGGCTACTAGGAACGCCACCTCTGGGTGAGTGTTTTCTTGTTTGCTTATGGCGGAATACAGCTCATTCAATGCTGTCTTAGTGCCAGCCTCTGACTGAGGTGGTATGTAAACAGCTATGAAGAATACAGATGAGATCTCTCTCGGTAGGTAGTGTGGTCTACAGCTTATCATGATATACTCAACCTCAGGTGAGCAATAGCTCGAGACTTTCTTAGATATTGTGCACCAGCTGTTATTTACAAAAATACATAGTCCGCTGCCCCTTGTCTTACCAGACGCCGCTGTTCTATCCTGCCAGTACATCGTATAACCAGCCAGCTGTATGTTGATATTGTCGTTGTTCAGCCACGACTCCATGAAGCATAAGATGTTACAGTTTTTAATGTCCCGTTGGTAGTTTAATCTTCTCCGTAACCCGTCGATTTTATTGTTCAAAGATTGCACGTTTACTTGCAGAATTGAGGGATAGTGGGGTTTAATCGATCGCTTTCGAATTCTCAGCAGGCACCCCGTTTTCTGGCCTCTCTTTCTCCACCTCCTCTTCACACAGATCATGGGGGTTTGGGCCTGTTCACGAGGGAGCCGTATATCCTCCGCCTCGGGTTTGTCAGAGTCGTGAAAGAAGAAAATTGATTCTGCTAGTCTGTGGTGAGTAATCGCAGTCCTGATGTCTAGAAGTTATTTTCGGTCATAAGAGACGGTAGCGGCAACATTATGTACAGAATGAGTAGAAAACAAGTTAAAAATGAACAAAAAAACACAATCGGTTGGTGGCATGTAAAACCTCTGCCTTCTGCTCCGGCGCCATTTTTTTGTAGATTTATGAGAGACGTCGGAGTATACGGACTGTGTTGTATGCATTTGCCTCCAGGAGACAGCAACCTTACCTAGGTCCTGGGCCTCCTCCATCCTGACTCCTGGGTTGGCCAGCCCAAGCAGGATATTGAAATGTTAAATTCATGGTGACAAAATAAATACTTATAAAAAACAAAATTTAAAAAAAATGCATGCTCCAAAAAGATAACCCCAAAACAAACACTGGCAGCCCAAGAGGCTTCTGGACACTTCTCTCTTACTGTTTGCCGATAATTTTTAATTACGCACACCTATGCACTTATCAAGGCTAATGCTAATACTTAACCACGCCCCTATATAATAAAAATTGGTACAATCATTTTTCTTCTTCATTCATGTGGTATATTGAGTAGCAATTTTGTTTTATTTCCAGTTGCTTTATGACTCTAAAACCTCATTAAAATTAACATATTTGATCATTAATATTCTATCTAAATCTTCAAGGGAGAGGGAGTTGACAGGTAATGTTTTTTGTTTACCATGGTGATATCAATATATTTTGTTTAAATCTATCAAAAAGAGAGAACTTTCCGGACCCTGAGTTGTCTTGTTACACTACATGTAAACATGACATTAAGGAAGTTGACCCTGCTCATTCCTCATTAATTTAGGATGCTTGACAAATCTGATGGAGTTTACCAAACCTTGGGACACATCTTTAAGAAGTCACAATTTTAAGATACATATTCTTCGAAGTCACAAGGTTTATTCCATTAAACTACATGAGATCCGTTTTCAGATCCAAGTTTCTAACATTTTGAGTTTCCGAGGTTGAAATTGGAATCCTTTGCTTAGGACAAGGATTGTCCAGATTTTCAAGAATGCCTGAATTACATAGTAATTACACTTAGGTTTCATTGAGATTCATTGACACAAGTGTTTACTACAGATTTACTATTGTTTATATTCATGGCTTACCATTGCCCTATAAAACCGGGCAGACAGTCACAGGTGTAGTCTTGCTTAGAGCAGTTCCCCCCGTTGAAACAGCTGTAATTCCATCTGTCTCCAGGACACACGGACGTGGGCAGGTTGGGGTATCTAGAGTTCAGCGACACAAACATACAAGCATCAGTTACCTGACAGTTAGGAGTTTGATAGCTGGCGAAATGGCTCAAACAGAATTGTTAGTTGATTAAGTTGATGTGCCTAATCACCACAGATGTGAGCTAGTATTGGCTTGAGAGGATATCATTTAAAATTACTTGAAAGAACTTGAAATAACTTACGGTATCTTTTCAATGTACCATGGGACTTCTGGCACCTTTTCACTAAAAGAGAATGATTAATCAGGCATCCATTTGGGGCGGCAGGGTAGCCTAGTGGTTAGAGCGTGTGAAGGTTGTAAGTTCAAACCCCCGAGCTGACAAGGTACAAATCTGTCATTCTGCCCCTGAACAGGCAGTTAACCCACTGTTCCTAGGCTCTCATTGAAAATAAGAATTTGTTCTTAACTAACTTGCCTAGTTAAAGGTAAAATAAAATAAAATGTGTTCATATTACCCTTGACATATGACATACACAATTGAGTTATAGCATTGTTTTGTTTAGTTCTTGCAGATTTGTTTTTGGATTTTTTCTATGTTCTTTAAGATAAATGGGTTAAGGTATGGGAAGCATTTGAGACTTACTCGCAGAAGGGCCCGGTCATGTTCCTGGGGCAGTGGCAGGCATAGTTCAGGAGGCCTCTGAGACAGGTGGCCTCCGGGCCGCACTTGTTGTTCTCACACGTGTCCACGTCCTTCTCACACCTGGTCCCCCCATACCCCGGCTCACACGCACATAGATATCCCTCCCCCAACACACTGCAGTTGCCATGGACACAGGGATTGACGGCGCAGGTGTCCACGTCATTCTGGCATTGTGGCCCCATCCACTGAGGAGGGCACCTGCAGAGGGAGAGGTCAAAGAGTTCCTCACACACCCCCTGGTTTCGACAAGGGTTCGGCGTGCACACACTAGCCCCCCGGCAGCCATATAGGGGGGTGACGGCACTGGGGGTCCTCACAAACTGCCCCTCTTGGGGCCTGGGAATGTTCAGGTCAGTATCTCCATAGTAGGGCAGCGGGAGCCCCCCGATCTGGACAGGGCCCAGACATCCATCCAAATTCCCCCCAGCCTCTGGCCCCAGACCTCCCAGGAGGATGTCCACTCCCTCCCTGAGGAAGGCCAGGCTCCCAGAGGCGACCTTGGACACAACATGCTCCTCCTCTACTCCATCTCTTCCCCCATCCAGGACCATGATCCACCTGGAGGTCTGTAGATCTGGGGCTTCCATGGAGAGCTCCACCATGTGCCACTTGCCGTCGCTGACCAGGCCCCGGCTCTGGGCAGTGAGCTTGGGGGAGGCCTCGCCACCACCGGCCTGTAGTTCTAGCAAGAGGTGAGAGTCCTGGAGGGAGATGGTGATGAACTCAGAGCCTTTCTTGGTGTGTAGGAGGGTGGCGTTCGTTTGTCTGGTTCGCACACTTAGGAGGACGCTGCTGAGGTGGTGCCTGATCTTCCCGTTGCCTCTGTAGGACAGTATGCTGTCATTCCGGAGGGTCACGTTGGACACACCTGGGATGCAAAACAGAAGAGGCTTAAAACAACAAAATCTGTAACTGAAATATCCTCAGTGGCACAAGAAGCAACCAAAAATCAACGAGAGATGGGGCAAGTGCAATGTTCAACATTTTGGGCTAAAACCCCTTTCAAGTAACTGAGTCATTAACCGTTGCCCCCATCTCTCCCATTGATTTGTGGTTAGCCTTGGGTAAAGTTACTGAAGTTAAAGGTGGCTGTTTAAAGAAATCCACACCATGGATTACAGTCTCTCCTAGCCCATAGACTACTTTCAGGGTAAGGAACCATATAGAGACCTTATCTTTTAATTGCCTATTGAACAAACAGGAGCATTACTTGAAAATATTCTGGTGCCTTAACCTCTTGAATCATGTGGTGGTATGGTTAATCTGGGGGGATAAACTTGGCTCATTGGCTCATGGGAATTCTGTGTTGGGCTTCTCCTTCTGCCCTAAGTCTCTACTGTATTTACCTTTACTCTAGTTAAGCCCTCAGATAAGGAAACGCAGGGAGGATAATCAACAGTCCATTCAGTGGATACACACTGAATAGGCCGACATACTAGTCTGCTCTATATAGAATACGCCAAATACAGAGAAGAAATTGCTACATGTCTATGTTTCCCTGGCCTCTCTTCAAGAACCCCCAGCCAGTTCCACGTATCTATTTAAGTACAGCAAACTTAATTCAACTAATTAAGCAGATGATTCAACTTGTCAAGCAGAGTGGATTCAGCTAATGAAGGGCTTGATGATTAGTGAACTACCGGTAATTGAATCAGGTGCACTGATACTGGATTAGGTCAAATACACTACATGACCAAAAGTATGTGGACACGTGCTCGTCAAACATCTCATTCCAAAATCCTGGGCATTAATATGGAGTTGATCCTCCCTTTGCTGCTATAACAGCCTCCACTCTTCTGGGAAGGCTTTCTACTAGATGTTGGAACATTGCTGCGGGGACTTGCTTCCATTCAGCCACAACAGCATTACTGAGATCGGGAACTGATGTTGGGTGATTAGGCCTGCCTCGCAGTCAGCGTTCCAATTAATCCCAAAGGTTTTCGATGGGGTTGAGGTCAGGGCTTTGTGCAGGCCAGTCAAGTTCTTCCACACTGATCTCAACAAACCATTTCTGAATGGACCTCGCTTTGTGCACAGGGACATTTTCATGCTAAAACAGGAAAGGGCCTTCCCCAAACTGTTGCCACAAAGTCGGAAGCACAGAATCATTGTATGCTGTTGCGTTAAGATTTCCCTTCACTGGAGCTAAGGGGCCTAGCCAAACCATGAAAAACAGCCCCAGACCATTATTCCTCCTCCACCAAACTTTACAGTTGGCACTATGCATTGGGGCAGGTAGTGTCCTCCTGGCATCCTCCAAACCCAGATTCGTCCATCGGACTGCCAGATGGTGAAGTGTGATTCATCACTCCAGAGAACGAGAGTCCAATGGCTGTGAGATTTACAGCACTCCAGCCGACATTTAGGCTTGTGTGCGGCTGCTCGGCCATGGAAACCCATTTCATGAAGCTCCCGACGAACAGTTATTGTGCTGACGTTGCTTCCAGAGGCAGTTTGGAACTCTGTAGTGAGTGTTGCAACCGAAGACAGACGATATTTCCTTCAACACCCGGCGATCCCGTTTGTGTGGCCTAGCTTGTGTGGCCTACCAATTTGTGGCTGAGCTGTTGTTGCTGCTAGATGTTTCCACTTCACAATAACAGCACTTACAGTTGACCGGAGCAGCCAAAGGCAGGGCAGAGATTTGACGAACTGACTTGTTGGAAAGGTGGAATCCTATGACAGTGCCACATTGAAAATCACTGAGCTCTTCAGTAAAGTCCATTCTACTGCCAATGTTTGTTTATGGAGATTGCATGGCTGTGTGCTCGATTTTATACATCTGTCAGCAACGAGTGTGGCTGAAACAGCCAAATCCACTCATTTAAAGGGGTGTCCACATACTTTTATAAATATAGTGTAACTGGACCTTGCAGGCGGTATTAAAGGTATTAAGGCGGTTTGGGAAACATTGATATGAGTAATAGTGAAATTTGACATTTGATTCCTGCAGAATGGATTACATTGCTTGATCTCTTCAGAAAGGGGTTCCCGAACTAGGAACTCACACTCAAAGCCCTGTGAGAGGGTCTGGCAGGCTGCGGTCGAGGGGCACGGAGACAGCTCACACCACTTGACCACCTCACAGCGCCGCCCTGCAATGTTGGGTGGGCAATTGCAGATAAAGTCGTCCCACATGGAGTAGCACACTCCGCCGTTCAGACATGGGATGTTCTGGAGGAGACAAATAATAACTCTGTCAAGCAGTTGACTTTGTCATGGAAAATGTCATGGGGCAACTGTGTTGTCATGGGGAGGTTGTGCAGAGTCATTGGGCAACTACAGTTGAAGTCGGAAGTTTGCATACATTTAAACTCATTTTTTCACAATTCCTGACATTTAATCCTAGTAAAAATTCCCTGTCTTAGGTCAGTTAGGATCACCACTTTATTTTAAGAATGTGAAATGTCAGAATAATAGTAGAGAGAATAACTCATTTCAGCTTTTTTTTTTTATCACATTCCCAGTGGGTATGAAGTTTACATACACTTAATTAGTATTTGGTAGCATTGCCTTTAAATTGTTTAACTTGGGTCAAACGTTGCAGGTAGCCTTCCACAAGCTTCCCACAATAAGTTGGGTGAATTTTGGCCCATTCCTCCTGACAGAGCTGGTGTAACGGAGTCAAGTTTGTAGGCCTCCTTGCTCGCACACTCTTTTTCAGTTCTGCCCACAAATGTTCTATAGGATTGAGGTCAGGGCTTTGTGATGGCCACTCCAATACCTTGACTTTGTTGTCCTTAAGCCATTTTGCCACAACTTTGGATGTATGATTGGGTCACTGTCTATTTGGAAGACCCATTTGCGACCAAGCTTTAACTGATGTCTTGAGATGTTGCTTCAATATATCCACATCATTTTCCTACCCCATGATGCCATCTATTTTGTGAACTGCACCAGTCCCTCCTGCAGCAAAGCACTCCCAAAGCACCCCCACAACACCCCCACCCCGTGTTTCATAGTTGGGATCGTGTTCTTCGGCTTGCAAGCCTCCCCTTTTACCTCCAAACATAACGATGGTCATTACAGCCAAGCAGCTCTATTTTTGTTTCACCAGACCACATTTCTCCAAAAAGTACAATCTTTGTCCCCATGTGCAGTTGCAAATCATAGTCTGGCTTTTTTATGGTGGTTTTGGAGCAGTGGCTTCTTCCTTGCTGAGCGGCCTTTCAGGTTATGTCGATATAGGACTTGTTTTACTGTGGATATAGATACTTTTGTACATGTTTCCTCCAGCACCTTCACAAGATAGCCTGCAAAGTAATGTCATACTTTCCAGGTCCATACCCAAACAGTTCGAACTACTAATTCTGAAAATTACTCTCCAGAAATAAGTCTCTCACTGTTGCCGCCTGCTACCGACCCCCCTCAGCTCCCAGCTGTGCCCTGGACACCATTTGTGAATTGATTGCCCCCCATCTAGCTTCAGAGTTTGTTCTGTTAGGTGACCTAAACTGGGATATGCTTAACACCCCGGCAGTCCTACAATCTAAGCTAGATGCCCTCAATCTCACACAAATCATCAAGGAACCCACCAGGTACAACCCTAACTCTGTAAGCAAGGGCACCCTCATAGACGTCATCCTGACCAACTGGCCCTCCAAATACACCTCCGCTGTCTTCAACCAGGATCTCAGCGACCACTGCCTCATTGCCTGTATCCGCTACGGTGCCGCAGTCAAACGACCACCCCTCATCACTGTCAAACGCTCCCTAAAACACTTCTGTGAGCAGGCCTTTCTAATCGACCTGGCCCGGGTATCCTGGAAGGACATTGACCTCATCCCGTCAGTTGAGGATGCCTGGTCATTCTTTAAGAGTAACTTCCTCACCATTTTAGATAAGCATGCTCCGTTCAAAAAATGCAGAACTAAGAACAGATACAGCCCTCAGTTCACTCCAGACCTGACTGCCCTCGACCAGCACAAAAACATCCTGTGGCGGACTGCAATAGCATCGAACAGTCCCCGCGATATGCAACTGTTCAGGGAAGTCAGGAACCAATACACGCAGTCAGTCAGGAAAGCTAAGGCCAGCTTCTTCAGGCAGAAGTTTGCATCCTGTAGCTCCAACTCCAAAAAGTTCTGGGACACTGTGAAGTCCATGGAGAACAAGAGCACCTCCTCCCAGCTGCCCACTGCACTGAGGCTAGGGAACACGGTCACCACCGACAAATCCATGATTATCGAAAACTTCAACAAGCATTTTGTCGCAACCCCTATTTACCAGCCTGTTCAACCTCTCTTTCATATCGTCTGAGATCCCCAAGGATTGGAAAGCTGCCGCAGTCATCCCCCTCTTCAAAGGGGGAGACACACTGGACCCAAACTGTTACAGACCTATATCCATTCTGCCCTGCCTATCTAAGGTCTTCGAAAGCCAAGTCAACAAACAGGTCACTGACCATCTCGAATCCCACCGTACCTTCTCCGCTATGCAATCTGGTTTCCGAGCCGGTCACGGGTGCACCTCAGCCACACTCAAGGTACTAAACGACATCATAACCGCCATCGATAAAAGACAGTACTGTGCAGCCGTCTTCATCGACCTTGCCAAGGCTTTCGACTCTGTCAATCACCATATTCTTATCGGCAGACTCAGTAGCCTCGGTTTTTCGGATGACTGCCTTGCCTGGTTCACCAATTACTTTGCAGACAGAGTTCAGTGTGTCAAATCGGAGGGCATGTTGTCCGGTCCTCTGGCAGTCTCTATGGGGGTGCCACAGGGTTCAATTCTCGGGCCGACTCTTTTCTCTGTGTATATCAATGATGTTGCTCTTGCTGCGGGCGATTCCCTGATCCACCTCTACGCAGACGACACCATTCTATACACTTTCGGCCCGTCATTGGACACTGTGCTATCTAACCTCCAATCGAGCTTCAATGCCATACAACACTCCTTCCGTGGCCTCCAACTGCTCTTAAACGCTAGTAAAATCAAATGCATGCTTTTCAACCGATCGCTGCCTGCACCCGCATGCCCGACTAGCATCACCACACTGGATGGCTCCGACCTTGAATATGTGGACACCTATAAGTACCTAGGTGTCTGGCTAGACTGCAAACTCTCCTTCCAGACTCATATCAAACATCTCCAATCGAAAATCAAATCAAGAGTCGGCTTTCTATTCCACAACAAAGCCTCCTTCACTCACGCTGCCAAGCTTACCCTAGTAAAACTGACTATCCTACCGATCCTTGACTTCGGCGATGTCATCTACAAAATTGCTTCCAACACTCTTCTCAGCAAACTGGATGCAGTTTATCACAGTGCCATCCGTTTTGTCACTAAAGCACCTTATACTACCCACCACTGCGACTTGTATGCTCTAGTCGGCTGGCCCTCGCTACATATTCGTCGCCAGACCCACTGGCTCCAGGTCATCTACAAGGCCATGCTAGGCAAAGCTCCGCCTTATCTCAGCTCACTGGTCACGATGGCAACACCCATCTGTAGCACGTGCTCCAGCAGGTGTACCTCATTCGGCCGCCTTTCGTTCCAGTACTCTGCTGCCTGTGACTGGAACGAATTGCAAAAATCGCTGAAGTTGGAGACTTTTATCTCCCTCACCAACTTCAAACATCAGCTATCTGAGCAGCTAACCGATCGCTGCAGCTGTACATAATCTATTGGTAAATAGCCCACCCATTTTCACCTACCTCATCCCCACAGTTTTTATTTATTTACTTTTCTGCTCTTTTGCACACCAATATCTCTACCTGTACATGATCATCTGATCATTTATCACTCCAGTGTTAATCTGCAATATTGTAATTATTCGCCTACCTCCTCATGCCTTTTGCACACATTGTATATAGACTCCCCTCTTTTTTTCTACTGTGTTATTGACTTGTTAATTGTTTACTCCATGTGTAACTCTGTGGTGTCTGTTCACACTGCTATGCTTTATCTTGGCCAGGTCGCAGTTGCAAATGAGAACTTGTTCTCAACTAGCCTACCTGGTTAAATAAAGGTGAAATAAAATAACAAATAAAAATGGCCACTCCAATACCTTGACTTTGTTGTCCTTTAGCCATTTTGCCACAACGTTGGAAGGATGCTTGGGGTCATTGTCCACTTGGAAGACCTATTTGCGACCAAGCTTTAACTTCCTGACTGATGTCTTGAGATGTTGCTTCAATATATCTACATAATTTTCCTACCTCATGATGCCATCTATTTTGTGAAGTGCACCAGTCCCTCCTGCAGCAAAACAACCCCCACAACATGATGCTGCCAACCCCGTGCTTCACAGCTGCTAAATGACTTAAATGTAAATGTAAATGTATGGTGTTCTTTGGCTTGCAAGCCTCCCCCTTTTTCCTCCAAACATAACGTTGGTCATTATGGCCAAACAGTTCTTTTTTTGTTTCATCAGAGCAGAGGACATTTCTCCAAAAAGTATGGTCTTTGTCCCCTTGTGCAGTTGCAAATCGTAGTCAGGCTTTATTATGGCGATTTTGCAGCAGTGGCTTCTTCCTTGCTGAGCGGCCTTTCAGGTTTTACTGTGGATATAGATACTTTTGTACCTGTTTTCTCCAGGATCTTCACAAGGTCCTTTGCTGTTGTTCTGGGATTGATTTGCACAAAGCCTCCTTCACTCACGCTGCCAAGCTTACCCTAGTAAAACTGACTATCCTACCAATCCTCGACTTCGGCGATGTCATCTACAAAATGGCTTCCAACACTCTACTCAGCAAACTGGATGCAGTCTATCACAGTGCCATCCGTTTTGTCACTAAAGCACCTTATACCACCCACCACTGCGACTTGTATGCTCTAGTCGGCTGGCCCTCGCTACATATTCGTCGCCAGACCCACTGGCTCCAGGTCATCTACAAGTCCATGCTAGGTAAAGCTCCGCCTTATCTCAGTTCACTGGTCACGATGGCAACACCCATCCGTAGCACGCGCTCCAGCAGGTGTATCTCACTGATCGTCCCTAAAGCCAACACCTCATTTGGCCGCCTTTCGTTCCAGTACTCTGCTGCCTGTGACTGGAACGAACTGCAAAAATCGCTGAAGTTGGAGACTTTTATCTCCCTCACCAACTTCAAACATCAGCTATCTGAGCAGCTAACCGATCGCTGCAGCTGTACATAGTCTATTGGTAAATAGCCCACCCATTTTCACCTACCTCATCCCCATACTGTTTTTATTTATTCACTTTTCTGCTCTTTTGCACACCAATATCTCTACCTGTACATGACCATCTGATCATTTATCACTCCAGTGTTAATCTGCAAAATTGTAATTATTCGCCTACCTCCTCATGCCTTTTGCACACATTGTATATAGACTCCCCTTTTTTTCTCTACTGTGTTATTAACTTGTTAATTGTTTACTCCATGTGTAACTCTGTGTTGTCTGTTCACACTGCTATGCTTTATCTTGGCCAGGTCGCAGTTGCAAATGAGAACCTGTTCTCAACTAGCCTACCTGGTTAAATAAAGGTGAAATTTAAAAATTTAAAAAAATACTTGCGTACTATTGTTTGTACAGATGAACGTGGTATCTTCAGGTGTTTGGAAATTGCTCCCAAGGATGAAGGATCCAAGGATGAACCAGACTAGTGGAAGTCTGCATTTTTTTTCTGAGGTTTTGGCTGATTTCTTTTGATTTCCCCATGATGTCAAGCGAAGAGGCACTGAATTTGAAGTTAGGCCTTGAAATGCATCCACAGATACACCTGCAATTGACAAAAAGCGTCTAAAGCCATGACATAATTTTCTGGAATTCTCCAAGCTGTTTAAAGGCACAGTCAACGTAGTGTATGTAAACTTCTGACCCACTGGAATTGTGACACCTTGAATTATAAGTTAAATAATCTGTCTGTAAACAATTGTTGGAAAAATGACTTGTGTCATACACAAAGTAGATGTCCTAACTGTAACGGTCGTCATTGGTGGAAGAAGGAGAGGACCAAAGTGCAGCGCGGTACGTGTTCATGATCTTTTAAAATGGAACAAACGAAACAGTCCTGTCTGGTACAGAGACAGAGACAGACAACAACTACCCACAACTCAAGGGCGAAAACAGGCTGCCTAAGTATGGTTCTCAATCAGAGACAACGATTGACAGCTGCCTCTGATTGGGAACCATACCAGGCCAAACACCTAGAAATACAAACATAGAACAAAACATAGAATGCCCACCCCAACTCACGCCCTGACCAACCTAAAATAGAGACATGAAAAAAAAGAACTAAGGTCAGGATGTGACACTAACCCACTTGCCAAAATTATTAACAAGAAATTTGTGGAGTGGTTGAAAAACGATTTTTAATGACTCCAACCTAAGTGTATGTAAACTTCTGACTTCAACTGTATGTTGTCAAAGAGAATGTACTTGCAGAGCTCCAGAAACTGATTCTCAAATAGAACCCCCCCATCACACTTGTAGGCAATGTCATGGCGATGTTAACTAGCTTCGATCATGCGCGGAAATGAGAGAAAATGAACAACTCTGTAAAGGTTAAGGACCAAGCAGGCAATGAGACAACAAAGTAGGGTGCAAACACTGTAGTGGGGTTTTTATTTCCCCAAACTTTAAGTTGTTAACAATGTAAGAGGATTCAAGCCATAAAGTTGCATAAAATATTATAAGGTCTGTAAATTAATAAAAGTAAACTTTTCTAAAGCCTCAACATAAAGTATAACTGACGTCTACATAGCAGAGGAGGAGCAACTGTAACGATCGTTGTTGGAATGAGACAGGCGGGAGTGAAGGGCGATTCCGGCAGAGCCGGAGTGAAGGGCGACTCCGGCAGCTCAGGACAGACGGGCGGCTCTGGCAGCTCAGGACAGACGGGCGGCTCTGGCAGCTCAGGACAGACGGGCGGCTCTGGCAGCTCAGGACAGACGGGCGGCTCTGGCAGCTCAGGACAGACGGGCGGCTCTGGCAGCTCAGGACAGACGGGCGGCTCTGGCAGCTCAGGACAGACGGGCGGCTCTGGCAGCTCAGGACAGACGGGCGGCTCTGGCAGCTCAGGACAGACGGGCGGCTCTGGCAGCTCAGGACAGATGGGCGGCTCTGGCAGCTCAGGACAGACGGGCGGCTCTGGCCGCTCAGGACAGACGGACAAACCTGGAGGGAGGAGACGGAGAGACAGCCTGGTACGTGGGGCTGCCACAGGACCCACCAGACTGAGGAGACCTACAGGAGGCCTGCTGCTTGGAGGAGGCACCGGATGGACCGGGCTGTGGGGGAGCACTGGAGCCCTGGTGCGCAGCCTTGGCACCACTCCTCCCGGCTGGATCACCATTTCAGCCCGGGACCATCCAGAGTGCAGGCACAGGTTAAACCAGGCTGTGGGTGAGCACTGGAGATCCTCTGCATACCACTCGCACCTCTCCCTTAGGCTCAAGACCCACATTCGCCCGGGACGGGCGGAGCGCAGGCATAGGACGCACTGCACCCTCCCAGCGCCCCGGAGACACAGCACGCAGCGCCGGCACTGGATACCCTGGCTGGATGCCCACTCTCGCTTGGCACTTGCGGGGGGCTGGCCTATAGCCCACCAGGCTATGAGGACCGCATAACACGGTGCCTGACCAGTACTGCGCTTCTTCCGGTAAGCATGAGGAGTGGGCTCAGGTCTCCAACCTGACTCTGCCACACTCCCCGTGTCCCCCCCCCCCCCCCCAAATGTTTTTTGGGGCTGCCTCTCGTGCCTGTCGCGCTGCTGTGCTGCCTCCTCATATCGCTCAGCTTTCGCTGCCTCCAGCTCTGCCTTGGGGCGGCGATATTCCCCAGCCTGTGCCCAGGGCCCTTTTCCGTCCAAAATCTCCTCCCATGTACATGAGTCCAGAGATCGCTGCTGCCCGATATCACGCTGCTTGTTCCTTGGTTGGTAGATGATTCTGTAACGTAATTCGTCCTCCTCTGACGAGGAGTTTTCAAGATCGGACCAATGCGCAGCGTGGTATGTGTCCATGTTAATATTTAATAAATCAACTGAACACTGAATAACAAAACAACAAAGTGAAAGAACGAAACGACAACGAAACAGTCCTGTCTGGTGAAGACACAAAACAGAAAACAATCACCCACAAAACACATGTGGGAAAAGGATACATAAGTATGATTCTCAATCAGAGACAACGAATGACACCTGCCTCTGATTGAGAACCATACCAGGCCAAACACATAAACATAACATAGAAAAAGAACATAGACTACCCACCCCAACTCACGCCCTGACCCAACTAAAACAAAGACATAACAAAGGAACTAAGGTCAGAACGTGACAGCAACTCATATCAAGGGTTAACTAAAGCCAAAAGCATGGCACTCCGAAGGGAATGGCCAGTTCCAAATATACAAGGCAGGTAGGCTGTAAAGATACTCATATGTGCATAGTACATTTTACCATAATATTTAGAGTTAGGCAAATCCATTTCGCCTACATGCTGGACAGAGGTGATATCATCCAAAACCCCTCCAGATTAAGGGTAATAGAATGTGCCAAGAACACCTAGCCACCAGAAAAGAGCTGCACAAAACCAAAATGGTAAAACTGGGTCATTATTTGAACAAGGCTAAATGTTTGTTGCAAATGAATGTTAAAGTGCACAGGATAGGGACATTTAGCAGTGCGGCTTTCACTCCTTCATTGACTTCCCAAACCCCAAATCCCAGTATGGTCTGTTTGGTCTGCTTCGCGGCCATCCCAGGAAGGATTGGCTGCTAGGAACTTTGGGTTTATAAACTCAGTGGTTTTGTTATGAGGCAACTGTGGTGTTGTCATGAGGCAACTGTGGTGTTGTCATGGGGCAACTGGGGTTTTGTCATGGGGCAACTGTGGTGGTGTCATGGTGCAACTGTGGTTTGTCATGGGGCAACTGTGTTCAGTCATGGGGCAACTGTGGTTTATCAGTATAGTATGTAGTATATACTGTGGTTTGTCATGGGGCAACTGTGGTTTGTCAGTTTAGTATGTAGTATATACTGTGGTTTGTCAGTATAGTATGTAGTATATACTGTGGTTTGTCATGGGACAAATGTGGTTTGTCAGTATAGTATGTAGTATATAGTATAGTGTATGTCCAGCTACTCACACTGCAGACGTTGTCACTCATACATCCCTGTGTGACGTTGACCAGCTCCTCCACACCGTATGAGGTCACCGGAGTTCCTATGGGAAAGAACTGCAGCCGTTTATTGTTGATTCTCAGGTCCTGGACACAGCCTTTCAGGTAACCCCCGAAGGAGGCCGAGGCTCTCTGGTCAGACAAGCCCCCAACGTAGACCAGGTCCCCTGGCTGCGCCACCACGGGCCGGATGGGAATGGTTCCATGGCTCTGGGCCGACTGGAACAGGGTCACAGATTCACCCTCCAGCTGCACCGTCACCAAGTGAAAGTGGCCGTCACTGACCACTTTGCTTCCCGCCAGGCTCTCAAAATTGTTCACCTGAACTTTGACCCGGCCGTCATCCAGCCACAGGCGGAGGTACTGGCTGGTGCTGTTAGCCAGGACCAGGAGAAGGCCACTGGGGCGCCGGGTACGCACAAACATGGATATGGTGATGGTGCCAGAACCCAGGGGATCGTCCAAGGAGAAGACGGCATAGCTTGCTACGTCCTCGTACCCGAACTTGGCGGTGATGTACTCTGCGTTGATACAGAGAGAGAGAGTTTTAGAAAAATAAATAAAGTTGCAAACTATGTCCTCCCAATTATTTAATGCATAGATGAAGAACTAACAGAGAGAGATGGTGTCAAAACACAAAGACAATAGCATGGTTTCCACGACACTCTTAGAAAAAAGGGTTCCAAAACGGTTCTTCAGCTGTCCCATTAGGAGAACACTTTTTGGATCCAGATAGGACCCTTTTAGGCTCCACGTGGAACCCTTTTGGATACCATGTAGAACCCTCTGTGGAAAGGGTCCTACATGGAACCCAAAATGGTTCTACCTGGAACAAAAAAAAGTTCATCAAAGGGTTTTCCTATGGGGAACCCTTTTCCGGTTCTAGAACGCAAGTTTTTCTAAGAGTGTACCAATCTCCAGTCGGCCCACTGTGTGTTAGTGCCTTCTCTTTTTCCAAAACTATTCTATTGTTTGTTTACTAGTCTGGGAACCAGGATTGGTGTAAATTCCATTGAAACTCAGTCAAGTCATGAAGTGAATTGAAATTCTATTCCTGACATGAAAAGTTGAATTAAACTCATAAAAATTAAATGGAATTGCCCCCAATTTTGACTTGGTACCAGACTGAGATGTTTATGCCACTCATTCAAGCAGCAGGGATGGAATATTGTCAGGTGTGAGCTGGGGCAATCCGGCCCCTGAGGACTAGGGAAATCCGGCCCCTGAGGACTAGATTTGCCCATCCCTGAGGACTGGGGCAATCCGGCCCCTGAGGACTAGAGTTGCCCATCCCTGATTCAAGGTGAAGAGGACCAGTATTCAGAACTCGGACCAGTTATTTCCACCTCTCACGATAAAGCGTTGTGGCGGGAGTCCTTGGGAACCCCTGTTTTCTGGAAAGTAAAGCTCTCCCAGTCGGCTCCTTAAACGTTTCCTTAATCCTAAGGCCAGGTGTTATTTGATTTGCTTCTCTCTGCCTCTGTGTGTTTGAGTTTATGTGTGTACGTTCATGTGTGCCTGTGTGTGTGTGTACCTGTGCGTGTACCTGTGTGTGCGCATACATGTGTGTTTATGAGTGTGTGTGTGTGTGTGTGTTTGTGTGTGTGTGTGTACTGTATATGCTATTTTTACTAGTTCTCTAAGCTCCTTTGCAGTCTACCACAGGCTACTTTATCCACCTGTTCTGTGCCACATTACGAATCCAGCCATTCAGATTTTGGAGTGATCCTGAGGCTGAACTGTTGACCTGTAAATCAGGCAAAAATGACAATTTCCATTGTTCTTGGCTACATTATCCAAGCTTTAGGAGAAGCACAACCATTGCTCTAATAGAATATGTGGTATTATTGCATTGAAATGACATTCTGAAGCTGTGGCTCTCATATTGTACAGTGTTTCTGCTTTACTTTGGTTTTACTGCTACATCTTCAGTGTTTTCAGACAACACTCTCCAGGCCTTACCCTCAGCACAGTCAGTAGTCCCCTTGTATGGTCTGTAGCACTCGCACACATAGCTCCTCCAGCCCTGGTTTATGCAATGCCCCCGGTTCTGACACGGGTTGTCGTCACACTTGTCCTTGTCGCTGCACCCCGCTGTGACGTTGATCTGAGCCGGTGAGTTGGCGGGGGCAGGCACCACCAGCCGCGACTCCACAAACACGTCCCGAAAGCAGCCCAGGAAGTGGGCAGGCGGGACAAGTGGGACAGAAGGGTCAGCAGCCTCAGGCATCCTCTTTCCTGCTACCACACCGGAGTCCCAGCCCAGTCCCACACCTCCTAGGAAGAGGCTGTGACGGACTGAGCCGGACTCGGAGAGGCCGGAGCCTTGCTCCAGTAGGGGGGTCTCGGTGGTTGGGAACTCCTTGGTGCAGCCCACCTCATCACAGGAGGACTGACGCAATCTGATCCCGCTTCCCTCCGCCTCACTGCCCAGCCAGGCCTCCACTGTGTGCCACTGGCCATCCGACACGCTCGGCGGTAGCTCCAGAACCACTGCCCTTCTTGACTCTTGACCTCTTAGCATGCTGAGGCGTAAGTGGCTGTCGACCAGCTCGATGGTGAGCAGCAAGTCTTCGACCCGGCGCTGGAGGAGGGTGCCGGCGTGCCGGTCCGTCCTGAAGCTTAGGGTGATGTTCAGAGGTACTTCAGGGTCCGACAGCTGGGTCTCCACGTACATGTAGCCGCTGGTCTCGAAGGAGAAGATGGTGGACGTCTGACACTTGGAGCCGGTGAAGCCCGCACGGCAGGTGCAGGTGTAGGTGTGGCGGTCGTTCAGGAAGAGGGGAGAGCAGATGCTGCCATTCTTGCAGCGGTTGCCGTCGCAGCCCAGGAGGGCGACTGTGCAGTTCTCACCTCCGTACAGATGGCCATCTTGGCTCTGTTGAGAGCAGAGGCACCTGTAGCCTCCATGATGGCTCTCGCAGACACCACCATTCTGACACGGTAGCAGTTCACATGTGTTAGTGTCCTCCTCACAGGTGGCACCTGTGTAGATATGTAAACAATCAGATATCTTTGCTTCCTGCATTAAAATCAGTTGGCAATTCTTTTTTTTATCTATGTGGAATTAACATGTTATTGATATGAATCCGTTTTTCTTTTTCCTTCATGTGAATTTACCAAGAGATTGAAAACATTCATTCAAAAGTTTGCCACATGTCATGCCATTGATTACTAGTTTTTTAATTTTTTTATCTTTATTTTCCTTTCGATATATCCATATTTACCTAGTTAAATGCACATCTATATATAGGGAAGTATAACACTAATTTTGCAGATTGGTTGATATGTTCACTTGTACTACTTTTTTCCTGTATCAACCAATAAAATAATAACTTTAATTATAGAAATAGATATTTGGAGTTTATTTTGTGACGTTTAGTTTGAACACTATAGAAAGCAAGTCATAAAGAACATAAAACGGTTGATGAAAATATTAGCGTGATAAAACAATTAGATATTCTCTTTGTAACACTTTTCTGTTCTGTGCACTGTATATCCTCACAGGAAACCTCACAGAGAACAACAACAACAAACTCACTACGAACAAGAGAGCTAAATTACCTGTATAGAGTAACCACGAAATCCAAACATACACGTTGACTCTCAACATGGTCCTTGGCCAGTCCTCCTAATCAG